>NC_090650.1:367173280-367385780 GCF_040937935.1 Hyperolius riggenbachi
CTGTACTGAATGTAGTGGAATGCAATGTTATGTAGTGGAAGCAAATTTTAGCGTGAAACGGCCGTTAGGCGAATTCTGCCCAGCACCCACCGCATCACCACACTCTGCAGCACTGGTATGTTGTATTTGATCGCTTGTATATGTATCATTTTTTGTGCCTCACTATGGAAATAGTCACTTTCTGTCCTGATCCCTCCTTACTCCTCTTTTGTGCATGTACAGTATTCCAGACTGGATCAGAGAAGTGTGTGAAGCCTGCCTGTTACCTCCATCATCAGCTATCCCATGCTGTAGTGCCAACTACTCCACCTCTTTGATCGTATCCAAGATAATTGTTTTACTACAAAAAACTATTGTTATGTTGGAGAAAAATGCAATTATCATTATTTGGAACAATCTGTTTTAATCTATGACTAACATGGCATAATGATCTACTACTGGTAAAGTCAGGCATCAGGAACCACAGTACCAAAGCCAGTAAATAACTACCACTGTAGGCTGCTGAAAGGTAATTGGCCGAAATGGACTGCTGAACCGCACTATTAGTAAATAAAGGTATGGGCAGACAGTAAACTTGTCACAGCCTATGAGATAATTTGTAATCCTTTTGGCTGTGTCTGCATAAGGAAGACGGTCATGTGACACATCAAACTTATTGGGAATTTCACAAGAAAAACAGTGGTGTGCTTGGTTTTAATGTAACTTTATTCTTTCATGAGTTATTTACAAGTTTCTGACAACTTATAAAATGTGTTCAATGTGCTGCTTTTTATGTTGGATTGTCAACGCAACCCTCTTTTCACACTCTTCACACACTGATAGCAACACCACAGGAGAAATGCTAGCACAGGCTTCCAGTATCCGTAGTTTCAGGTGCTGCACGTCTCGTATCTTCACAGCATAGACAATTGCCTTCAGATGACCCCAAAGATAAAAGTCTAAAGGGGTCAGATCGGGAGACCTTGGGGGCCATTCAACTGGCCCACAACGACCAATCCACTTTCCAGGAAACTGTTCATCTAGGAATGCTTGGACCTGACACCCATAATGTGGTGGTGCACCATCTTGCTGGAAAAACTCAGGGATTGTGCCAGCTTCAGTGCATAAAGAGGGAAACACATCATGTAGCAATTTCGCATATCCAGTGGCCTTGAGGTTTCCATTGATGAAGAATGGCCCCACTATCTTTGTACCTCATTTACCACACCATACCATGAATTTTTTTGTTCCAACAGGCTTGGAGGGATCTATCCAATGTAGATTAGTGTCATACCAATAGCGGTGGTTTTGACGCAGTGGTTTTGTTTGTGAACTTCACCATTCACATAAATGTTTGCCTCGTCACTGAACAAATCTTCTGCGTAAACTGCAAATTCAGTGCGCCGAGCTGGGTCATCCTTGTTGAGATGCTGCAGTAGCTGGAGTTTGTAAGGGTTCCATTTGTGAGTAGCTAATATCCGCCGAAGGGATGTTCGACTAATGCCACTCTCCAGTGATATGTGGCGAGTGCTACGCTGTGGGCTCTTGCTGAATGAAGCTAGGACAGCCATTGATTTTACTTCATTAGTGACAGATTTCATGCGTCCACATTCTGGCAAATCCAACACTGAACCAGTTTCATGAAACTTAGCAAGCAGTTTGCTAACTGTAGCATGGGAAATGGGTGGTCTCGTAGGATGTCTTGCACCCGCTTACTGCATTCACCAGACATCAACACAATTTCTATCTGCTCCTCACGTTTTAATCTCGGCGACATGTCAATGGCTGTAAACAAAGAGAAACTTGTAAATAACTCATGAAGGAATAAAGTTACGTTAAAACCAAGCACACCATTGTTTTTCTTGTGAAATTCCCAATAAGTTTGATGTGTCACATGACCCTCTTCCTATTGAAAAAACTAAAGTTGGATTCAAAATGGCCAACTTCAAAATGGCTGCCATGGTCTCCACCCATCTTGAAATGTTTTCCCCCTCACATATACTAATGTGCCACAAGCAGGAAGTTAATATCACTAACCATTCCCATTTTATTAAGGTGTATCCATATAAATGGCCCACCCTGTACATTCAGCCTGCATGTAATCTTTACTTCTGGCAGACATGAGAACAAACAGCACCAACTGCCATTATTTATAACTACACCCCCCTAACAATGCAATAAGCTAAAAGCACAGAGGGAGATTCTGGTTGCCTAACAGTTAGAAACATTTGGTTATTTCCCACAATGCAACGAGGCTCCTGGTCCTAGGTCCTGACATCACACTGCAGGGGGAGTTTCACCACTATATCAGCCATACAGACGCCCCTGGTGATCTACTTTAGAAAAGGTAAAGATTTCTCATGGGAAATTGGGTATCAGCTAGTAATTGGCATGAAGTTCAATCCTTGGTTACAGTTCTTCTTTAAAGAGGAACTGTAACGACAAAACGTCCCCTGGGGGGTACTCACCTCGGGTGGGGGAAGCCTCCGGATCCTAATGAGGCTTCTCACGCCGTCCTCCATCCGTCAGGGGTCTCGCTGCAGCCCTCCGTGCAGCGGTGACGTAATATTTACCTTTCTGGCTCCTGCGCAGGCGCTCTGACGGCTGTCGGCTCCGAAGTAGGCGGAAATACCCGATCGCCGTCGATCTGCTCTACTGCGCAGGCGCAAGTTTCCGGCGCCTGCGCAGTAGAGCGGACCCGACGGAGATCGGGTATTTCCGTCTATTTCCGTGCCAAAAGCAGCCACAGCGCCCCCGCTGGAGCCAGCAAAGGTAAATATTGAAGCTACAGTCGGCTCTGTCGCCGGCTGTTCGGAGGGCTGCAGCGAGACCCCCGTGGGACAGAGGACGGCGTGGGAAGCCTCATTAGGATCCGGAGGCTTCCCCCACCCGAGGTGAGTACCCCCCAGGGGAGGTTTTTGTTGTTACAGAGTCTCTTTAAGTCTATATGATCGGTTTTGGGCTTCATACAAAATCCATATAATGAACACAGTCTAGCAAGGCTTGTTGGAGCATTCATATAACTAAAGGACATACCGCTTACAATTAAGAAAGGCGATTCTGACATAAAATCACAGTTTCTTAATTATAAAGTAGACATTCGAGAATCTTTGCAATTCTACACTGTCAGTTCTAATCTTGTCATGATTATTAAGTAATGACTTCATTGTAGTGTAAAAGTAGTTTAGATGGAAATGATCCCTGAGTGAGTTCCACTTCTAGTCTGAAAGATTGCTGGTTAAATTATTGTTTGATTTTGATCAGTGCATTCATTGGAATAAATTTGTGTGTTATATCCACATGCGCATAAAAGAGGAGCACAATGTGTGTTAGGTAATTATTGAATAGAAATCAGACTGGTTTTTGACAGCTGATACGATGGTGACTGCACAGTCATTTTTGTGAGACTGATTAAAAAGAACTGTTTACTCTTCGGTGATTGTGACTTGTACCACCCAGAAAACATTTTGCATTATTTCGATGGTGTTGACTGAACATGTGCCAACTATACAGAACTTGCTTATGCGATGTAACTTATAAGAGTTAGTTTTCCTTATAGAGTATTTTTTCGTGTATCTTTAGGGCCGATTTACATGGGGTTATTGCGTTGCCGTGTTTAGCTGATGCGAAACTCTTCTATTCAAAAAAGCAGAGAAGATTAAAAGTTGGAAAAGATAATATATATGCATAGGGAGGCTCCACATACATTTGAAAAAAATTTGACAGGGTGTCTTGATACTGCGGGCTTCCAGATATAGCCCTTATTCCAGATAGATTGTTTATAGCTCCAACATGAATCTGATATTTGTGCTATCGTTGCGTCATTTCCCCACCATCACCATTGGAAGTACTCAGTTTTTGCTTGAATTATGTCAAGTTTGTTTTTCCATATATGTGATTGTTTTGCCTGGTCACCTGATCTCATACTTTTGTATTCTTGTTCTATTACTTTATACTGCTGCAATGTATATTATATTTCTATTGGATCTCTTTTTTTGAAAAAAAATGAGCAGAGAAGCGTTTGGCCATGATAACATATCTGACAAGCTCTTGTTGGATAGGTTCCAGGGGCCTGCACTCATCAACAGTGGAGGGAGGAGGGACACGGACAGCCTCTGGAGAATCCAGAGGCTTCTTTCTTCATAGGTAAGTATCTGTTTTTTGGGTCACAAGTTGCCTCAGGTACACTTAGGCTGCTTTCACAGTGGGACGTTACAGGCGCACGTTAGAGCAGCCTGTAACGCAGCCCAACTCACAGTAATGAAAAATCAATGGGCTGTTCACAGTGCCCACATTGCGTTACAGTGTAATGCTGCACGTTCAATGAGAGTGCAGCATGCTGTGCGTTATACGCGGTTTTAGCCGCGTTAGATTGTTTGCACATGCTCAGTAATGTTGGAGGAGGAGGGGAGAGTCCGCTATTGTGCCTAGCCACATGGCTAATTAATATTCACTGCACTGTGTGACGTCACATGTTTACTTCCTGGAGAGGCTGCTTTGTGTGACGATTGGCTGGTGGGACCACGTGATGCGGAGTGTTCCCATCACGTGGTCTCCATAGTCTTTTGACGCATGCGCTGTTTTCGTTCTACCAGTATCAAACGAAAACGGCGCACCAAGAGACGCATAACGCGTCTCTATGTAGCGTCCAACTTTAGCACCACCATGCGTTGCGTTAGGGGCACGTTATGCGACCTTAAGGTCCCCTAAAACGCAACATCTTGGTGTGAAAGAGCCCTTAAGGTGAAAGGTAAATGATGAGATAATTCAAGAGAAAAGACTGTGTAAATCAACCACATTATCTACACATTTGTTATCTTCTGTTCAGTGCTTACTTTGAAACATAGCTGCTGCATGCTGACAGAGGAGTCTTTTTCTTCTTCCTAACTATAATATCAACTTATTCATGTTCTTATCTAATTCTTACACAGGCTTGCCAATGAAAACTTAGGTGAGAAAATCCGTGAACAAAACCTGCTCCTGGCTCACCTCACCGCAGAACGAGAGTAAGCCCAGTTGTTTTTCCATCACTACTTTTCTGCTACATTGTGAAATGTTTGCTTTGGAGTTCCTCCTAAATTACTGTAATCTCTTCAACTGCCCATGTAATATATTTCATATGTTTCTATTAAGGGTCAACGCATTATACACTCAAAACAGAACTTTCATTATGCTTCTACGCGGTTCCAAATGTTGATTTCTTTGGTCAGATGTCTGCTTTGAGCTAGAACCGTAAGACATATTGTCAGAATTGTTCTTCTGATTCCATCTCATTTAAAAGGGATCAATTATGAAACCTAGATGAAACACATTCTTATGATTTTTGTAATATGTTACCTTGATGTATAAGGTTACACAATCTTCTTGGGATTGAAGTAGAATTCTAAAATGTAACTTTGTTTTGTTGGTTGTAATTTTTTGCATTTTAAGGTCATCAGCTATTTATTTGACTATTCTGGGAGCCTACATTCTATGTTAATCATTCTTTTGAAAGACAAGAGCATCGTTAATGTTTAAAAGTATGCTATTATACTTAAAGTCAAACTCCGCTTTCACTGAAAATTGCTACAGCTGTAAGAACTTTGTCTGGAAAGTATATAGCCATGTAATATGAATACAGACACGTATATTGAAGAAGATAAGTGATAGAAGAAACATTGTAGATAGGATAATGACTTCTTCGACCTCTTCAATGTAGCCACCTTGTGGATATATAGTATATTTTTCACAGCATCTATTTCTTAGTTTTGGTCATGTCTTGGAGAACTCCTGGAGAAGCATGTGATTTTTTTTGATCAGCTGACAGGTTAGCAAAGGTCTGATTTGCTGTGATCACATCCTGCTTTAGCACATGATCATGACTAGCAAGTCAGAGACTTACATGTCTATCACATGACCAAACTCATCACATGCTTCTCCATGAGTTCTTCTTGACATGGCCATCATTACGCTTCCATTGTTCGAAAGACTCTGCAAAATCCTTTGTTGAAGTCACCATCGCCTACTTCATCATGTTTTCCTAAACGGCCACGGACTGTATTTCACTGCAACATGTTCCATGAAAGGATCCTGACACAAAATCTCAGACACAGTCGTTTTTGGAATTCCTAACCCTCACACTCTTAGTTACAGATATTTGTTAATTAACATTTACATTCTCAGGTATTAAGCTAGGTAAACACATGAGTTAAAAGTATTTTCAAAACGAAAGATCAAAGATCATCTTATAACAACAACAAAAAAAATTGCAAAAGACCACCAAACATAGCGACGAAAGATATCAGTCTCTCAATGGTTCAAATTTATCCCGGCCGATATCATCGACTGTTCGTTAAACCAGGTGTGTATGAGGTCACCAGATATTTCTTGACTTCTGTGTACACAGCGCATGCGTGAAAATGTATTTCAAACCTTCCTGACAGACCTCTGCAAAAGATTGATTCCTCAATTTCCAAAGACTTTTATCTCATGTGTGTACCCAGCTATATGCTTGTTGCAAGCCTTCCAAAATATCAATCACTTTCAACATATTCTCTTCCATCTTTGAAGCCTTTGTGGCAGGCCTTTATTTGTACTGCACTTCTTGCATCACCCCCAAAATCCTTCTGAATCATCAAAATTGTCCCCATGGGTGAATATTGAAGCTTAACCCTTGATATACTGTAGATTCATTCCTCTACCCGCTCAGCCATTTTTAATGCAAAATCCACACAATACCCTTACTCACTCTGTGTCATCTAGCACTTGCACTAAAGTTGTCATTGTTTGCACTTGTGCATTCCAATCCATTCTTCTTGGCTTCCAGGTTACGTCAATGCTGCAAAAAACACTTTCATTACATTAAACGGGGCAGCACGGTGGCGTAGTGGTTAGCTCTCTCGCCTTGCAGCGCTGGGTCCCTGGTTCGAATCCCAGCCAGGGCACTATCTGCAAAAGAGTTTGTATGTTCTCTCCGTGTCTGCGTGGGTTTCCTCCGGGCACTCCGGTTTCCTCCCACATCCCAAAAACATACAGATAAGTTAATTGGCCCCCCTAAAATTGGCCCTAGACTACAGTACTTTCACTACATAATATAGACATATGGCAATGGTAGGGATTAGATTGTGAGCTCCTTTGAGGGACAGTTAGTGACAAGATATATATATATATATATACACATTGTACAGCGCTGCGTAATATGTCGGCGCTATATAAATACTAAATAATAATAATAATAATAATAATTAAAGAGAACCAGGGTTGTGTAAAAATTAATGTGAGATAGCCCTTAAAGCGGTATAAAACGCTGACATAATATTCAATAAAAACATGTTTTCCTACTTTTTATATGTCATACGGTTATCATATTTGCTTTTGCGCATAAGTATTATTATTCATTTAGAAATTACAAGTTCCCAAAGTACATTTTTTTGCTCTGAGAGCTGACTTTGCATTTTATTCATAACTGGTTTAATTCATCTTGTATTGAAGGCAGAAATGCTTTCTGATTGTCTGTCCGTGTTCAGGAGAGTCTGCACAGTCAGAGAGCGTGTCACATTCCTCACTTGATACAATTGAGTAAACACAAGATAACATTATCTCCACTCCAGGTGCATCCAGCTTTCTCTGCACTGAGCTTGTAAGTCCTGTGTTTAACTAGTTAAATGCTGTTCTAGTAATGAAAAAAATGGTGGTAGTATATAATATGCTGTAAATAATCTTTTTGAGCAAAGAAGAAATGCTGGGTTTCATTCTGCTTTAAGATAAACCTCTTTGAAAGTACTAAAAGAGTCGGCTGGTGTCAGGGTTAGTAATTCATCCTCTCAACCTCTCAGGCTGTCTACATGTGGGGTTGATATGGCTGTGTAACATTTAAAGCTATAGGCTGGCTATACAACAGCAGGTCTGGATGCTAGCCTGGCTACAGGGCATCAAGAGATAATTTGCATATTTAGTAATGGTTCGTTGTGGGTAACCACAAATGTTCACATATAGCTGAATTATTGCAAGTTTCCTTCTGTTTTAAGAAGGCAAATCACACCAAGTATCCTCTCAACTGTAGATCATTACATGTTTGAAACTTTGCACCTTACCTCCCTTGGCTGCACAAGTGTTTCCGGGGCTCAGTGGCTACCCCTACCTGCATTTTTGTTGCCCGCCCCCAGCTCGCCAGCCATCTAATAGACGTCAGCTGCCAGGGAGTGTCCTGCACATGGGCAGTTTGTCAAGACTTGTAACCATACACATGCAAGATGCTCCAGGGCATGGCAGCGTGATGGAGGCAGCACGTTGCCAGGTCAACGCATACGAAAATAGCGCAAGATTTAGCTTGCGGGCTGGGAGGGGGACAACACCCATACTGGGTGGGCATCTTTTCCAACTAGGTTGGAAAAGGGGGCACACAACTCTACGGATTAGAGGGCTCATAGCAGTACTTCACAAGTTCTGCAGCAGCCCCCCCCTCCCCCCCCCCCCCCCCCTAGCACCAGATGTTCCATTCAGGTCCTAAGTCAGTTGCCTCAGTTGACTTGTGGGTAATTCAGCCCTGCATACAGTTAAGAAACTCAGCAATTCAGACTTCCAGGCATCAAATATTTTGGCAAAGAGTGAAGCAGAAACCCTTATAAAGAAAGTCTACAAGTGCATAATTAAAGGACACTAGAGGTGAAAATAAACAAATGAAATAAACAATTGCATCTATCCTCCTTCTCCTAAAAATGACTTTTTAAGATATTCTACAGTTTTATTTTATATTTAAATCTACTTTTTAAGGTTTTACTGTTTTATTGTTTTAGCTCAGTGACACATTCATTGATATATGCCAGAGCTAAAATCTATGAATTATTGACCCTTTTTATTTCTTTCTTGCTCTCAGAAGCCATTTTCTTTTAGGAAAGTTTTTTATAGTTGTAATTTCTTATCAGTGAGGGTCACACTGTAGTCTGACCCAGTCTTGACTCAGACAGGAACTGTCACTTGCATCCCTGATGTTTAACTCTTTGAGGCAGAGAAAGAAAAAAGGGAACACAGCCTAGTTATTTGTGTGCCAGGTACTGTACATACACTTTTTTTTATCTCATCATGTCACCTCGGGTATCCTTTAATCTCCAGGCAACTAAGGGTGTGTACACACTAGAAGAGTTTTTTTTTTTAACCTCCCTGCCGTTCTAAAAATGTGCTGCGCACGGCAGGGAGGGTGTTTTTTTGAAATGTTTTTTTCTTTTTAGCATGTAGCTAGCCTAGCGCTAGCTACATGCTTCCCCCCCTCCCTGCAGCGTCCCCCGTACGCGCCGATTGCCGCCGGCGCATATGCCCATCCGGAAATCCCGTTCTGAACGGGATTTCCATGAGGGCTTCCCCTGTTGCCATGGCGACAGGCGCGATGACGTCACCGACGTCGTGACGTCAGAGGGAGTCCCGATCCACCCCTCAGTGCTGCCTGGCACTGATTGGCCAGGCAGTGCACGGGTCTCGGGGGGTGGGAGCACCCTCTGATGCGGCGAATCAGCGCGGAGCGGCGACGACCGTAAGTAACACGCAGCTAGCAAAGTGCTAGCTGCGTGTATTAAAAAAAAAATTATGCAAATCGGCCCACCAGGGCCTGAGGAATCCTCCGCGGCGGGTTACCCCGAGCTGAGCTCAGGATAACCGGCAAGGAGGTTAAACACTAGTGATTTTGAAATGCTTTTGCTAATGCAATGCTATGGGGGATTTTTACAAAATCGCATTGCTCCAGTGAGAACACTCACATAGGAAGACATTAGCAAGAGCTTTTAAACTAACAAAGCGCTTAGAAAAGCTCTTGTAGTGTTAACAAGCGCTAACAGATGCAGGCAATTTTGCAGTAATTTTGAGCTACTGATACCACCAACAGGGGAAATGGTGGATTACCTTCTTTGTTCAAAGTCCAGTCCAGATGCACTTGACGATGGATGGTTACGGCCAGAAGAAATCTGTTTGACTTGCCCTGAGTCAAATAGGTATAGGGGGACGATGGCTGGAACAATGAGCGTTTTGAGAGTCTACTACTGAAGTATCTAACTTTTTTTTTAACTTCAGGTGTACTTTAAGTGAAAATGTACGGTATTCTATTTATATGAGCAGCCACTTGAAATAATACTCTTTTGTACTTCTGCATTTTACAGACATGCAAATATTTGTTAAATATGGTGCATTGCAACAGTTTCCACACAGAACATACAGAAGGGGTTTCATTTTTTAATTGGCTCGGATTGATCTAATTAAATTTATCATACAATAGGATGTAGTGAAAGCATAGAGCATGTTCTGAGTGCCAAGGGAGAGCTAGTGTTGGATTTAGAGTGTAAGATATTAATAATTACTTTTTATTTCATCTTATTGCAATGTGCTGCTACTTGGGATATGGCTAAAGTTCCTTGCTTATAATGCTACTTTAATATGATTTCTTTTAATAATAATCTTTTTTTTTTCTTCCTTTTTTACGGCGTGTAATATTATATGAGCGCATGCATGATCCTCAACTTTCATAAAGAAGGTACAAGTAATACAATTAGAGATCCAACTGCTTTTTTTGTTCTCTTTCTTGTATTTCAATATAAAATTGAAAAGAAAAAAAAAAAGCTAGTTCACTGGCTAATCAAAAATTGAGATACATGTAATACTATCTTCATTAAGCACATAGTTCCTATTTACGGAGGACCTTTTGCCAGTGCAGTGCATATTTGCTACACTTATGTCATAGGCCAGCAGTCATGGTCTGTATTTTAATGCATGCTCTTTGTCACTGACACTTTTACCGTATTATTGACATTTTTGGGGGACACGGCTATGTCTCCACTTTGTGTCAGTCTTAGAGCATATGGAAAGTAAAATGGCGGTACATTTAGCAGTTTGTTTGGGTGGAGCACAGTGCTGCTCGGAGACCCCTTTTCAAAATCCGGATTGATCCAGATCCAGATCGAATATCCGGATTTGACCTTTTTGGTATCCAAATAGAATCGGATATCCGACCCCAGAATCTGGGGTATCCGGGCGGATTCGGATATCTGGATAGAAAAACTGGAAGTGGCCTTTAAATTGCTTTAAAAACTTTTTTAGGGGTAAATGAGGCATGTAGCATGATTATTTTTCAAAGGGAAACACTAATTGATGATGTGGGGACTTAAAATCCCCGCCCCTCCCAAAAAAATGGCTGTCAATTAACATCAGGACTGGGTTCCAGACAGAGGTCGTGCAGCCCACATTGTATCCAAAGTCCAACTGCACAACTGGGACATGGCAGTTTTCAGCCCAGACACCTCCCAAAAATTACGCAGCAATTGTGTTTTGGGTTAAATATAGGTGGTATCAGCACAGCAGCAGTGGCCTGTGGCACCCTGGCGCTGGGATCAGAAAATGCAGCAGGGCAATGCAGCAGCAGCAGGTGTAACGTCTGCCAGGAGAATGCCGGACGTGGCACTTGGCACGTGGCACTTGGCACGTGGCACTTGGCACGTGGCACTTTGCACGTGGCACGTTGCACTTGGCACGTGGCACTTTACACTTGGCGCGTGGCACTTTACACTTGGCACTTTGCACATGGCACTTTGCACGTGGCACTTGGCACGTGGCACTTTGCACATGGCACTTTGCACATGGCACTTTGCACGTGGCACTTTGCACATGGCACGTGGCACTTTGTACGTGGCACTTTGCACTTGGCACTTTGCACTTGACACTTTGCACGTGGCACTTTGCACGTGCCACGTGTCAAGTTCCACGTGCCACCTGCCTAATGCAAAGTGTCACGTGCAAAGTGCCACGTGCAAAGTGCCACCTGCCACCTGCCACATGCAAAGTGCCACGTGCCAAGGGCCACATGCCAAGTGACAGTCAGACAGCAGAGGAGAAGACACTAACTGTCACACTGGCACTGCTCAGCAGCACAGTAGTTCTGTAGTAAGCTAAAACAGTAGTAAACTATACTGTAGCTAGCTAAGGCTAATAGCTGACCAGCAGGCAGCAGCTGGCCTGGTCTGTGCACAGCACACACTCTACCACACAATGAAATCAAGCTAATTAACAATACAACAATACAATAGTGTAGTGATAGTGAAGGGTTTAATCACTGAACAGCTTTAGGTTTATCACTGTGTAAAGGCAGCCCTGCCATCAGCACTGGAGCATGTCTCTCAGTGAGCATTCACAAGCAAGGACGATATGTCTCATCATGGCAGCCCTCCTTATTATACAGGGGGGCCTGGCCAGGGTTCCTTTCTGTGATTGGGTGCCAGGCCTTAGGCTGGGAGCCTTCTGATTAGCTCAATGAGGTCAGGTGGGGATGGGTGCCAGGGCTTAGGCTGGGAGCCCTCTGATTGGCTCAGTGAGGTCAGGTGGGGCCGGCCAGGGTTCCCCTCTGTGATTGGTTGCTAAGGCTTCTGCCGGGAGCCCTCTGATTGGCTCAATGATGTCCTGGACGTCATACAGTATCTCAATAGTCGGATTTCTGCGGATATCCGCAGATATGCGCATTGCCAGCCAACTATCCGCAGATGGCTATCTGGATTTCCACAGAAATCCGGAATCTTGAAACAGAATCGGATAGCTGAAAAAAGTTCGGATATCCGGAATCCGGATGAGCAGCACTTGTGGAGTACAATGAGTGCAGCAATCAAGCGTACAATTGCAAACTGCTCAAACTTCCATCTAGTGTACGAAAAGATATATCCATTTTCGCCTGATGACTCCTTTAACACAAGGCCATAAGATTCCTATGTAATTGTGGGTAAAAGGCATTCCTTTGAACACTACGTAGCAACATTCTGAATAGGGCTTAAGGTGTTCTTTTCATCATAGGCCTTGTTCTTCCTCCTCCAAACATAGCGTTGATCCATGGGCCCAAACAGTTTTAATTTTGTTTCATCAGTCCACAGAACACTATCCCAAAACTTTTGTGTTTTGTCCACATGCCTTTTGGCATACTGCAGTCCACTCTTCTTATTCTTTGGAGACAGCAAGGGGCTGCGCCTGGGAGTTCTGGCATGGAGGCCTTCATTACGCAGTGTGAGCCTTATTGTCTGAGCTGAAACTTCAGTACCCGCATCTGACAAAACTTTTTTTAGTTCCTCAGCAGTCACACGGGAGCTTTTCTCCACTTTGTGCTTCAGATAGCGCACAGCAGTCAAAGTCAGCATCTTCTTTCTGCCACGACCAGGTAGCATTTCAACAGTGCCCTTTGCCTTGAATTTGCGAATGATGCTTCCTATGGTGTCTCTTGGTATGTTTAACATCTTTGCAATCTTCTGATAGCCATTGCCCTTTCTGTGAAGAGAAATCGCCTCTTCTCTTGTCTTCCTGGACCATTCTCTTGACTTCAACATGTTTGTAAACACACCAGTAAATGTCTAGAAGTAGCTGAGTATCACAGTCATTTTAAATTTGCCTAATTGGTGCTTATTATGCTTGATTGCTGCTCGTTAACATCCACAGGTGTTTTCAATACCTGATCGAAAACACTTGAATAAACCTCTGTTCTTAAAGAGACTCTGTAACAATTTTTTCAGCCTTAGTTCTTCTATCCTATAAGTTCCTATGCCTGTTCTAATCTGCTCTGGCTTACTGCAGTCTTTCCTAACTGCACTGTCTCTGTAATAAATCAATGTATCTTTCCTCTGTCCTGTTTGTCGGGCTAAAGCTTGATTGTGTGGAATGTGCAGGGCTGCTTGTGATTGGTAGAAGCGATACACACCCTCTGCAGGCCCCCTGCATACTCTGAATGACTCACACACTATGCTTAGCTGAGCCTATTAGAAGCTGGTTAGTTTGTTTGTAAACACTGCCTAAAACTGTTAATTACAAGCCAGGATTGCAGCAGAGAGTGGCAGAAACAGCACAGAGGGGCACAGGAGAAAATAATGAATAGAATGGTATGCTTTTTATTGTAAGAATATTAGAGTACAGATTCTCTTTAAGAGTGGTAGTCTTTAAGGGGTTCAATAATTGTGTCAATGAAGAAATCACTCACAAAAAAAAACATTTAATACTGTATTACAAAAACAATTGATGTCACTTTAGTTGCATTTGGTTCTTTAAAAAGTCCTTGTAAGATTTCATTCTAAACACAATTACAAATGTTCACTAAATTTCCTAAACCCCTTTTCAGCATTGGGGGTTGAATAAATTTGAACACAACTGTAGTTGCCCCATTATAGGTAGCTAGTATAGTTGCCTCCAGTATAGGTAGTATAGTTGCCTCTAGTATAGGTAGTATAGTGTCCCCAGTATAGGTAGCATAGTATAGTTGCCCCCAGTACAGGTATTATAGTTGCCCCAGTATAGGTAGTATTGTTGCTCCAGTATAGGTAGCTAGTATAGTTGCCCCTGTATAGTTAGTATAATTTCCCCATATAGGTAGTAGTATTTCCCCCAGTATAGGTAGTATAGTTGCCCCAGTATAGGTAGCCCTAAGGGGGTAGCAGACAGGAAGGGGAGGGGGAAGCGGGCACAGCAGTGGGGAGGGGGGTCGGACCCCCCCTTCTTCACCTGTGTCCACCCCCCCCCCCCGTCCGTCCGTCCGTCCGCACTCCTCCTCCAGCTATCAGTGTTGTGTAATTGTGTCAGGCAGCAGACAGGGAAACAATGACTCACCTCCTTCGGCGTTCCAGGTGCTGCATTCCACAAGCTCATCTCCTCCTCAATGCCGCCCACTGTACTTCCGCAAGTACAGTGGGTGGCATTGCAGGAAGTGACGAGCTTGTAGAACCCATCGCCTGGATCAGAAGGAGGTGAGTCATTGCTCCCCGCCCGCTGCATGACACACATACAGAGCACTAATAGCTGGAGGGGGAGTGCAGGGAGGGGCAGACCCAGGTGTGGGAAGGGGATCTGACCCCCCTCCCCACCGCTGTGCCCACTGCTCCCTCGTCCTGGCTGCTACCCCCTCCAGCTCATCTCACGACGGGCCCCACCACGGCCAGGCGGGCAGCTGCACACTGGGAGGCAGCAGGCCAGGCACCCTTCCTGGCCCTGCCTGGCACCACCCCCCAGACTTCCACCGCCTGAGGAAGACGCCTCACTTGGCGTCATGGGTGGGCCGGCCTAGGAAGGGCGGAGAGGTGAGGCATTCGGGCTACTAGAGGAATGCGGCCCGCAGCGGGAAAAGGTTTGCCCAACCCTGCCTTAGAGGGACTCGAAGCCACAAACGCAGCCAATGCTGGACGCTACACATAGCTTTCAGGTTTAGGCGCGATCGCAATTAGCGGTTATATACATGCTAATCGCGATCGTTCCGGACTCGCCGGCAAACTGCTGCATGTAACACATTTGCCGTGAACGCTAACCGCAAACGCGGCAGTGAGAACACTGCCATAGTGTTACATGTGCTAGCGGTTTGCCTTGAGCGGGAATCACGCAATTCCCGCTCAAGTGCGAATGGATTGTAACTCTGCCAGTGTGATTACTTGGCACTTCTTAAAGAGAAACTACAGCAAAATTTAGGCTATGGGGATTACCCTAGTAACATGTTTCTAATAGGGAAAGCAACACAAATTAGGTAGTGTTTTAGTTTGCTGGATGGCATAATTACAGCACAAATACAGATCCTGGTGTCCATAATAGAGAAGCAGGGAAGCAATGTCCTCTATTCAGTTAGGCTGATAACAGCTGATATATCTCTTCTCTCTGTGCTGTGAGCACAAATTCAGTGCTTCTAATGCAGGCTCAAAAGCAAGTATTGTTATGTGCTGTGGGAGACTCCTTGTTTATTTACCTAACAGGTTTTGGTGGAGCGGTGAAGTGTACTGTTATAATTGTGTGGATGATTATTAAAGTGAATGTTCGACCTCATAAGAAAAAAATAAATAAACATCTACTGACCCAGTGCTTCTTTCAGCTCCTTGAAGCCGACATGTCCTGCGCTGCAACTCCACTCTCAGCCACTGGCCCGGGGTCCCCGCCAGTGCAGAGGTCGACCTCGCGAGGTCGTACTCTACTGCTCCTGCGTGATCGCCTCTGTCAATCACATCCACGTTGTCCTGAGTGTACTGCGCAGGCAACGTGGACTTGATTGACTGAGGCCCTCGTGCAGGCATAGTAGAGGACGACCTTTGCGAGGTCGGCCTCTGCACTGACGGCTGAGAGCGGAGCTTCGACAAGGGACATGTCGGCTGCAAGGGGCTGGAGGAAGCCCCGGATAAGTAGATTTAAAAAAAAAATGTATGAGGTTGGATATTCCCTTTAAAGAGAACCTAAACTGAGAGGGATATGGATGTTTACTTTTAAACAATACCAGTTGCCTGGCAGTCCTGCTGATCTCTTTGGCTTCAGTAGTGCCTGAATCACAGACCTGAAACAAGCATGCAACTAATCCAGTCTGACTTCAGTTAGAGCACCTGATCTGCATGCTTGTTCAGGGGCTGTGGCTAAAAGTATTAAGAAACACAGGATCAGCAAGAGAGTCAAGCAACTGGTATTATTTTAAAAAGAAAAATCCATATCCTTCTCAGTGTAGGTTCCTTTTAAGCCAAAGATTGCACTGCATATTGCAGCAAAGATACCTTCATTTGTGGCGATATTTGTCTTATAGAATGCTAGTGAATGGCAGGTGAAAAAGAGTTGCAGCGGAAGTTATGTTTATGTAAGCATTTGCACATCACTTCTTGTTTTGCAATTCTACTCTCAGCAAATACTAAGTTATGTCACCCAGCTGCGATTCAGATTCCTAATACACTTTTTGGCAAATTTTTAGGATTACTCTAACACTTTATTAATTGATAATTCATGTAAACTTTTGTTTTTCTATTAGCTTGAAACAGTCTGTAGAACTACGGCTCACAGTGGATTATTTTTTTTTATTTGTTTAGTATTCACAGTAAACTCTAGGGACTGTTGTGCATGAGAATCCCAGATGGATCATTGTTATGGAAATACTCAGATCATCCAGTATGGCATCAAAAATCATGCTACGGTCAGAATCACTGAATCTCATTTTCTCCTATTTTGCTGTTTAATGTGAACCTTAACAAAAGTAACTGACCCGTATCTGCATGATTTATACATTCCACTATTACCACATGATTGACGGATTAGATAACTGCTTGAATAAGCAGGTGTACAGGTGTTCCTTCCGACTACATCACTGTAAGGAAATGAGAATTTTATAAAATCCTGACCATGGAATTACTTATGCCATGTATATAAGGCTGAGCTGTAATAGAAAAGTAACTGAAAATATAATTATTGTACAAATTGGCTTTAGCAAGCACAATTGCTATTGATGTTTTAATTATGATGATTATTATTGTTCTTGTTGTTATTATTATTATCTGCTGTCATATGCAAATAATTCCCTCCTTCTGACAAGATCACATAGTTTCAATAACTGTCAGGTGTCTGCTTAAATTATTATACAGCTAAACCAAGTAATACTAGATAAGGTTGGGGGTGGTTATAATAAAGAAGCCAACCTGAAAGATAATTTGTTGCTTATTTAGTAGCAGGATATACAGCAGGATATACAGTATAATAGCACATGCAATTACTATAGCACGTGAAGTCGCATGTGTGCGCTCCCTGGCCATCGCATCATCATGCCAATCGTCGTAAGCAGCCAGCGCGGTTCTCTAAAGATTGAACCATGCATGTGAAGGGCGCTTACGGCGACAGGCGGGATAACGTGATGGAGACGTGGTGGCTGGGCGTGCATATGCTACTGCTGTTCCAAGAGAAGAAGTAAGTGTGACACTCCTTTAATTCCAAGGAGGATCTGTGGGTAGAGATGGTGTGGGGCAAAGCTTCCCGCACAGCGGGTCCCAATGCCCAAGTAGATAATACTGGCCACTGGCGTGTGCTCCGTGTCAAGATGTAGGAAGGAAGGGTATCGAGGAGCTTTGTCAACAAGAAATAGGTACGGGCACCATCCGTCATTCAGCTCATTTATTGTATAGACATTACATGTGCAACACATGACATCAGATACACATCACCTGTATGTCATGGCGATATCTGTGCGGGGTGGAGGTGGGTGTTCAGGGCTGCATAAGGGTCGGCGACGGCCGTTTTGCTTCCACCAGGTCGCTTGGAACGCAGCGTGACCAAGCATCCTGGTGGATGCGAAACGGCCGTCGCCGACCCTTATGCAGCCCTGAACACCCACCTCCACCCCGCACAGATATCGCCATGACATACAGGTGATGTGTATCTGATGTCATGTGTTGCACATGTAATGTCTATACAATAAATGAGCTGAATGACGGATGGTGCCCGTACCTATTTCTTGTTGACAAAGCGCATATGCTACTGCACCTGAAGTCACCGATTACTGCAGCTGCGTGCGGGACCAAGAGCGAGCAGAAGAGGATGTCGGGAGACCTGGTACGGGGAGCTGGAGGAAGCCCCAAATAAGTCTAAGTCTAATAAGAAGTCTCCTTCAGCACCACCCACACCTCAGAACGCCCTCAGACCCCAGCCCTTATCACCTCGCTAGTGCATTGCTTGCATCTATTTCCCCCCTCTAATCACACCTTGAGACACCCATCAATCACCTCCTGTCACCCCCTAGCACACCTACCCATCAGATCAGGCCCTAATTTGCCCCGTGTGGGCTCCTGGTCACTCGGCCAAACCCTCAGATCCCCCTCAGACCCCCTTCCAATCACCTCCCCAGTGCATTGAATGCATCTATTTTCCCCTCTAACCGCCCCCTGAGACACCCATCAATCACCTCCTGTCACCCCCCTAGCACTTCTATCCATCAGATCAGGCCCAAAACATCCTGTCATCTAAGAGGCCACCCTGCTTATGACCGGTTCCACAAAATTTGCCCCCTCATAGACCACCTGTCATCAAAATTTGCAGATGCTTATACCCCTGAACAGTCATTTTGAGAAATTTGGTTTCCAGACTATTCACAGTTTTGGGCCCGTAAAATGCCAGGGCAGTATAGGAACCCCACAAGTGACCCTATTTTAGAAAGAAGACACCCCAAGGTATTCTGTTAGGTGTATGATGAGTTCATAGAAGATTTTATTTTTTGTCAAACGTTAGCGGAAATTGGATTTTTATAGTTTTTTTCACAAAGTGTCATTTTTCACTAACTTGTGACAAAAAATAAAATCTTCTATGAACTCACCATACCCCTAACGGAATACCTTGGGGTGTCTTCTTTCTAAAATGGGGTCACTTGGGGGGTTCCTATACTGCCCTGGCATTTTAGGGGCCCTAAACCGTGAGGAGTAGTCTAGAAAACAAATGCCTCAAAATGACCTGTAAATAGGACATTGGGCCCCTTAGCGCACCTAGGCTGCAAAAAAGTGTCACACATGTGGTATCGCCATACTCAGGAGAAGTAGTATAATGTGTTTTGTGGTGTATTTTTACACATACCCATGCTGGGTGGGAGAAATCTCTCTGTAAATGGACAATTGTGTTTAAAAAAAAATCAAAAATGTGTCATTTACAGAGATATTTCTCCCACCCAGCATGGTTATATGTAAAAATACACCACAAAACACATTACACTACTTCTTCTGAGTACGGCGATACCACATGTGTGACACTTTTTTGCAGCCTAACTGTGCTAAGGGGCCCAAAGATTTCACAGGTCATTTTGCGACATTTGGTTTGAAGACTACTCCTCACGGTTTAGGGCCCCTAAAATGCCAGGGCAGTATAGGAACCCCACAAATGACCCCATTTTAGAAAGAAGACACCCCAAGGTATTCCGTTAGGAGTATGGTGAGTTCATAGAAGATTTTATTTTTTGTCACAAGTTAGCGGAAAATGACACAAAAAAAAAAAATCTTCTATGAACTCACCATCCTCCTAACGGAATACCTTGGGGTGTCTTCTTTCTAAAATGAGGTAATTTGTGGGGTTCCTATACTGTCCTGGCATTTTAGGGGCCCTAAACTGTGAGGAGTAGTCTTGAAACGAAATTTCTCAAAATGAAGTGTGAAATCCTAAAGGTACTCATTGAACTTTGGGCCCCTTAGCGCAGTTAGGGTGCAAAAAAGTGCCACACATGGTATCGCCGTACTCAGGAGAAGTAGTATAATGTGTTTTGGGGTGTATTTATCCACATACCCATGCTGAGTGGGAGAAATATCTCTATAAATAGACAATTGTGTGTAAAAAAAATAAAACAATTGTCATTTACGGAGATATTTCTCCCACCCAGCATGGGTATGTGTAAAAATACACCCCAAAACACATTATACTACTTCTCCTGAGTACGGCAATACCACATGTGTGGCACTTTTTTGCAGCCTAACTGCGCTAAGGGGCCCAAAGTCCAATGAGCATCTTTAGGCTTTACAGGGGTGCTTACAATTAGGCACCCCCCAAAATGCCAGGACAGTGAACACACCCCACAAATGACCCCATTTTGGAAAGTAGACACTTCAAGGTATTCAGAGAGGAGCATAGTGAGTCCGTGGCTGATTTAATTTTTTTTTTGTCGCAAGTTAGAAGAAATGGAAATTTTTTTTTTTTGTCAGAAAGTGTCATTTTCTGCTAACTTGTGACAAAAAATAAAATCTTCTATGAACTCACCATGCCTCTCACTGAATACTTTGGGATGTCTTCTTTCCAAAATGCGGTCATTTGGGGGGTATTTGTACTATCCTGGAATTTTAGCCCCTCATGAAACCTGACAGGTGCGCAGAAAAGTCAGAGATGCTTGAAAATGGGAAAATTCACTTTTGGCACCATAGTTTGTAAACGCTATAACTTTTACCCAATCCAATAAATATACACTGAATGTTTTTTTTTTTTTTATCAAAGACATGTAGCAGAATAACTTTCGCGCTCAAATGTATAGGAAATTTTACTTTATTTGAAAAATGTTAGCACAGCAAGTTAAAAAAGTCATTTTTTTTGCCAAAATTCATGTCTTTTTTGATGAATATAATAAAAACTAAAACTTGCAGCAGCAATCAAATAGCAGCAAAAGAAAGCTGTATTAGTGACAAGAAAAGGAGGTAAAATTCCTTTAGGTGGTAGGTTGTATGACCGAGCAATAAACCGTGAAAGCTGCAGTGGTCTGAATGGAGAAAAAGGCTCTGGTCCTTAAGGGGCGAAAAGACTGTGGTCCTCAAGTGGTTAAAGGGAACCTAAACTGAGAAGGATATGGATTTTTCCCTTTAAAGTACGGTAATACCAGTTACCTGACTCTCCTGCTGATCCTGTGTCTCTAATACTTTTAGCCACAGCCACTCAACAAGCATTCAGATCAGGTGCTCTGACTGAAGTCAGACTGGATTAGCTGCATGCTTGTTTCAGGTGTGTGACTCAACCACTACTGCAGCCAAAGAGATCAGCAGGACTGCCAAGCAACTGGTATTGTTTAAAAGGAAACATCCATGTACCTTTCAGTTTAGATTCCCTTTACATGGAAAATAAATATGGCAACCTCCATATACCTCTCACTTCAGTTGCAAATTGCCTGGCTGTCCTGCTGATCCTCTGCCTCTAATACTGACAGTACCCTACTTACAAATGACATAAGTTACAACGGTTATTACAAAGTTGTCTGTATTGTTTTTATTATTAGTTTTTTTCTCTTTTTTTTTTACGTTACACTATTCATAACCTGTTACAAGAAGTAAAAAAAAAAAAAAACTACAAAAAGCGCATTGAAAACAACACAACATATTGTTTCTATGTCCAAATCCAGAGTTGTCAAAAAGCAAATAGTTGATTCACATTTCACTATGTATAACATATGACTTCACTTACATATTCAAATTACAAACAACCTCCCATAACGGAACCTGTTTGTCAGTAGGGGCCCGCCTGTACTTTTACCTATAGACTCAGAACAGGAATGCAGATCACTTGCTCTGACTGAAGTCTGACTAGATTAGCTACATGCTTGTTTCAGGTGTGTGATTCAGACACTACTGATACATGAAGGGTCAGCAGGACTGCCAGGAAACTGGTATTGTGCAAAAAGAAATAAATATGACAGCCACCATATTCCTCTCATCTCAGGTTCCCTTTAAAGTGGACCTAAACTTTTGCACAGGACAGAAGGAAGCCAGAGAGAAATGCACCCCGTATGCATTTAGAGCAGGGGTCTCAAACTCAATTTACCTGGGGGCCGCAGGAGGCAAAGTCAGGATGAGGCTGGGCCGCATAAGGAATCAATCAATCAGCAGCTCCCCCCCCTCCCCCCCCCCCTTGCATTGATTTTTATTTCAAAATCAAATTCACACTGAAGCAAACTATTTTGCCTATTTTACCTTATAGTTTGCGTCAGTGCTCCCATTACAAGTAATCCGTCATGGCCCCGCCGCAAAACGAGGGCTGCAGAGCCCCCAAATCGCCCGGGGGGCAATCCGCCGGCATTTCCTGGAAGGGGCAGAGCTTTCAACTTCTCTGCCCGCCCCTCTCACTCTTCCTTCACAGAGAGGGGCGGGCAGAGGCGGCGATGTGCCGCGATTGACGTCAGGAGGGGCAGAGCTGAAGCTGAAAGCTCTGCCCCTTCCAGGAAATGCCGACAGATTGCCCCCCGGGCGATTTGGGGGCTCTGCAGCCCTCGTTTAGCGGCGGGGATGCGGCGGATTACTTGGGAGCACTAAAGCGAACTATAAGTAAGCTTTTGCCGGCGAGGGCCACAAAATATTGTATCGAGGGCCGCAAATGGCCCGTGGGCCGCGAGTTTGAGACCCCTGATTTAGAGAGTTTAGCCTGTCTTATTACCCTCATCTGTGACTAATAACTGTAATTTGATCTCTCAGCTGTGTCACTCAGGAATTTCAGCAGTCCTGGCAGTGCAGCTAATTTGCAAACACTGGATTTTAACCCTATGTCCGCTCCCATTATTATGCTGTTGCTTATCTTTTAGAGCAGATAGGAAATTCTGAGTAGAGGTCTGCTTTAAGTGACACAGATGGGGGGGCTCCCAAATGAACTTACTATTGGCTGCCTCCATTTACATGATCTTGTGTGTGTGTATGAAGAATAGATTGATTTCTTGTAATCCGGCTGATGTATGTGTGTTTCCTACATTCTGACATAAGATGACATTTCATGCAGTGTAGCTGTCATTTAATACTGCCTTTCATTCATGGCTGCTGATAATTCATGTAGAACATACCAGTGTCTCAGGCATGTTTTATGACCTCTGACTTGATTCTGTTAAACACGCAGACATCAGGATACATATGGATCCGGATAATTAGAACCATGTATAGATGGTAGAAACACACAAGGTATCTGTTTCATAAGACTGTGTACATGCTGCGTACAGTGGGAATAATGTAATTATAATAGATCTGTAAAGGTATTTTCATGTGCAAGTGAGCTGCCCCTGCAGCCATAGTGGGACCCAGCTTTTTACCCTCTCTTATATAGGGGCCCCCATCTAGAGGTTCCCCAGTAACCTCCAATGGCAGCAAAGCAGAGCAGTACATAAAGTAGGCATAGTTATATCTCCCTTCCTGTTTTGGTGCACATTGCCATTCCGCTTTTCCCACCTGCCTTGCTCCCTGGAGTCTGAACCTTGGTACGGTCCATCACAATTTGGGAGGGATTGCATGCTCTCTAGTTACGCCTCTTGACTATGTCAATATCTTCTAAATCGTGTTTCTCAACATTTTGTTGGTATGTAACCCTTTTGATAGGCCGTGCTCACCAAGTCCCCTGTTTTTTTTCGAGCTACTACTGGATAGTGCAGTGGTTCCTCTGACACAGGATACCTGGGTTCAAATCTTGGTTCTGGTAGATAGAGAGAGAAAAGAGCGAGTGCACACCTATGTCTCAATGCCTGGTGCTCACTTCCATCAGCGGTGCAACTTCCGGATTGGAAAAATAGTGGCAAACGCAACATCATACAAAAGGGAAAAGAAATCCAGGAGCAACTTGCCATGTTAGATTCCAATAAAACTTCAACAACTTTAATCTGTTTCTTCCAAGATAGGAGGTGGTGCGGAGGAAGCCGCACCACCTCCACTGCCTCCTGAACGTTAAGTATATGCTTTATGTCTTTTTGCCGCTGATTATCTTTTAATGGAAGAAACAGATTACATTTGTTGAAGTTTTATTTGAATCTAACATGGCGAGTTGCTCCTGGATTTGTTGTCCCTTTTGTATGATGTTCAAATCTTGGTTCTTCCTGTTCAGTAAGCCTGCTCAGATTCAGTAAGGAGTCCTTGGGCTAGACTCTCTGCGGCTGCAACTCTGGCACTTTGAGTCCACCAGGATAAAATATAGCAATATCAGTAAATACTGTAGAACAATGTAATTGTTCTGTCTTGTCTCAAGAGCCCCTTGACACGGATATATTTAACCTTCTGCAGCCCACGTCACGCCAACGGGCGTGGCCGCGGCGGCAGCCCCAGGGCCGCCTAACGCCGATTGGCGTAAAGTCCTGGGGCTGTAATTTGCATGAGATCGCGCGCACGCTGCGCGTGCATCTCTTGCTCGGGGGGCGGAGCTCCTCCCCGCCTTCAGTCTCCGAGCGGCTATTGCCGCTCGGGATACTGTTAGACGGCGAGATCACCGTCTATTTACTAGGTGCTGTCCCCCTGGGGGACAAGAGAGCGATCGGCTCTCATAGGCAGAAGCCTATGACAGCCGATCGCCATAATTGGCTGGCTGTGGGGAAGGAGGGAGGGAGGGTACATACTTAAAGAAACACTTTTTTTTTTTTTTAAATCACTGACAATAATATTTATTTAAAAAAAAATAAACATGGGGGGAGCGATCAGACCCCACCAACAGAGAGCTCTGTTGGTGGGGGAGAAAAGGGGGCAGGGATCACTTGTGTGCTGTGTTGTGCGGCCCTGCAGCTTAGCCTTAAAGCTGCAGTGGATAATTTTACTAAAAATGGCCTGGTCACTAGGGGGGTTTAGCCCTGCAGTCCTCAAGTGGTTAATATGGTAATTGTTTCTTAACAAATGATAAGCGTTTCCTATTGCTTTTAGTTAGCTAAAATATAAATTTATATACCGGTACTTAAAAAGAAACCGTGACCAAGAATTGAACTTCATCCCAATCAGTAGCTGATACCCCCTTTTACATGAGAAATCTATTCCTTTTCACAAACAGGTCATCAGGGGGCTCTGTATGGCTGATATTGTGGTGGAACCCCTCCCACAGGAAACTGTGAGGACCATGGTCCTGGCAGTTGCCCGTCTGTGAACCTCGTTGCATTGTGGGAAATAGCTGTTTACAGCTGTTTCCATCTGCCAAAAAATTAAGCAGCAGCTACTTCCAGTGACATTAACTGCCAGCAGTAAAAATGTCACCATGTGATAAATGTCAGAATGTAATCTCTGCTACATCCCCTGCTACTTAACTGCCTCTGGGCCCATGTGTGGCCACCTCTGTGACTGGCCCACCCTCCTCTATACAGCTAAGTAGTGACATCATCATACACATCAAGCTGTGGGAATGGATGGCACTTTCAGCCTGTGGTACCACTTCTGCCCTGCCTTATGTGGCAGCAATCAGAAGAGGTGAGATGGCACCAAATGGTATGATAGCATGTGCCTGGCAAGTCAGTCAGCACTACTGACTACTGACTTGTGCTAAACAATGCTGATTGTCACTAATGGTGGCCATACACGGTACAATAAAAACATTCGATTTTCCCGTTTATTCGATCTAAATGATCAAATTGAATGAAAGTTGAAAATATTTTTTTTTTTTTTCGATCAAGAAATTCGAACGATTATCCCGTTTTTTCGGGAAAAATGATCGGACATGCTGGAAAAATCTTTATATTCGATCTAATGGAATAATCGAACTAAATTATCTAATTGAAAAATTGTACCATGTATGGCCACCTTAATATTTATTATGTGATTGGTTCATTTAGGATCCAGGATTACTATATTCAGTATATAAGGTATAGTTTGAGTGTGTTTGGTGCCCATACACGATACAACAAAAATGTTTGATTTTCCTGTTTATTCGATCTAAATGATCAAATCGAATGAAAGTCTAAAATATTTTTTTTTTCGATCAAGAAATTCGAACGATTATCCCGTTTTTTCGAGAAAAATCTGATCGGACATACTGGAAAAATCTTTATATACGATCTAACGGAATAATCGAACTAAATTATCTAATCGAAAAAAAAAATGAAAAATTGTCCCATGTATAGCCACCTTTAGACAGACTAGCTTGAAAAAGGAGCTACCCGTAGGCCTTGGGCCTGTGCTTACGTTTATCCCTGATCATGTAATTTTAAATCTGCCCTTATTAGTCAGAGTTTGGAGCTGACAGAGACCTTACTCTGTCTGAATTGGTATTGGACAAAGCACCCCTGTTCCGCTGCATTATGTAACAAAGTTCAGAAGGTAGACTTGAAGACTTAAGCCTCCTACTCATGTACTGACTGGGCTGAGGCTGTAGCGACTATTTTTGTTGCAGGGGGGGGGGGGGGGGGGGGGGGCACAGGAGTGATGTCACGTGGCAGGGTAGGTGTGGAGAACGCAGATTGCTGGCTTAGGGGCATGGGTGGGGGGAGGGCTGGATTCTCAGCAGAGGGATCATTATTGGCTGCCTCAGCTCAGTTTTATCTAGCGTGTGTATGGGGTTTTAGGCTGTCAGCACCGCTCACTTAAAGGGAACCTTAACTGAGAGGGATATGGATGTTGCATTTTAACCAATACTAGTTGCCTGGCAGTCCTGCTGATCTCTTTGGCTGCAGCAGTGGCTGAATCACACACCTGAAACAAGCATGCAGCTAATCCAGTCTGACTTCAGTCAGATCACCTTATCTGCATACTTGTTGAGGGGCTGTGGCTAAAAGTATTAGAGACACAGGATCAGCAGGAGACTCCGGCAACTGGTACATTATTTTAAAAGGAAAGATCCATATCCTTCTCAGTTTAGGTTCTCTTTAAAGCAAATATGAACCAAAGTTACCTTTGCCCAGGGGGCCTATAAGAACATATACACGCTAATTTGATCCTGCAATCAAAAAGATAAACTCTATTGCCTCTAAATCCTATTAAATTTAACTTTAAATCCATTATTTAAAACAAATTCCAAAAACACAGCATGACTAACTACTAAAACAGCTGATATAGATCGCTAATAACTTCCTATAGGGATACTTGAACTCTGTACACTATGTGTATTATTTGATATGATACTTTTCATGTCTGGTGTACTTTCATTGTCCCTGACGAAGCCCCCTTGTGGGGTGAAACATGTTAGTTTTAAGGGGAGAATGTTTGTAGCACCTTAGTTACAGGTGCTCAGCATGTTACTCGGCATGTTGCGGCCACTATTTTCATTGGGAGATCTCCCTGATTAAAAAGTGTCTGTGAACTGCTGGGTGTAGAACTGTGCTGGACGTTCACTGCGTTCTGGCTGGAAAAACTACACAAGGCCCTGGCTTCCTGGCCACAAAAGGGACCCAATTCACTCCAAACCTCTTTGAAGCTCAGGTGGGCTAGACTGTACACTATGTGTAATATTTGATATGATTCTTTTCATGTCTGCTTGTATTACCTTTATACACACTTTGCACTATCCCTTACAAAGCCCCCTTGTTGGGGGGAAACATGTTAGTTTCAAGGGTAGAATGTTTGCAGCACATTAGCACCTTAGTTACAGGGGCTGGTTCACAAGTGATGCACCTCTGGCATGGTCTTCTACTCTGCATGCCAGGGCCACTATTTTCTTTGGGATATCTCCTTGCTCAAAAAGTGTCTGTGAACTGCTGGGTGTAGAACTGTGCTGGACATACACTGCGTTCTGGCTGCAAAAACATCACAAGCCCCTGGCTTCCTGGCCACAAAAGGGACACAAGTCTCTCCAGTCCTCTTCAAAGCCCTGGTGCAGCAAGGAGCAACAGGTAGCCATTGTGCCCTATCAAAATCAGTGGCGTTCTAAATCCCCACTAGATTCTTCTGTAGCAGGCTTAGTGTTTCACAGATGAGCCCATTCTTACTGCTTCACAAAAATCAGACTTATTCCAATAATTACAAATTTCCCTTAGAAGTGAGGTTTTTACAACACTAAAGCACTGATCTGTTTATCTCTTCCTTTTGTATATCTTAAACATCAAAAAGACTATAGCTCTGATTTCAACCTCCAGCTTTTAACACCTCTAAAGTATTTTTCAACATGAGATTTTATTATAATCAATAGCATAAAAGCGTGCCAAGGGAATGTAAATCGATATTAAATAAAATTGTCGCCGTCATTTTCGCATAACGCATTCAGCTATTTTGGACAGTTATATTGCGCCACTGAAACTGTTAGCATTTACATTCTGTTTAGTGACATCTTAAAGGCTACGTAAATTTCATCGGTAGGCTTAGAAGCCGTGCCGTTCGCGGTTTTATGCAAAGTAGGTGTTTTCCTACTTAGGCACAGTTCAGATCCCCCACTGAAGCGTACCGTATAGGTAAATACCTTCGGAGACAGCTGAATAATGGGGGCTGCATCACTGGCGTAATTTTGCATTTTTGAGGTAGCTGAAACGAGGAAAATGGCTTGCAGATTTCCCCGTATATGGAGTTTGAAAGTAACAACTGAAAAATGATGTTCATAATCTGAATTGCAATGAAACCAATTATCTGTACCGTGGCTGCTCGCAGGGGAATTCTCCTAAAGGTTTAGTGTTTCTTAAAAGAAATTAAAAACAGCTGTAAAAATACCATAAAACAAAAATAGCAGCTGCAAAAGAGATTAACATTCCTAAATTTCATTTGAACCTGATATGTTATTTTTCCAACAGCAACATATATGTATTTATCTGTCCATATACTGTATTTATGGATTCGTACACTGTATCAGTAGATTCTTTTTTTTCTATTTACAAAAAAAAAAAAAAAAAGCATCAGAGGAAGCAGATTGCAAAAATCATTAATCTATAAAGACGATTTGGTTTAAAGAAGCAGTAAACCTACTTAAAGCAGAATATAACCCTGCATTTCAACTTTGCTCTAAAATATTATTTACAGCATATTATATGCAAAAAGCATTTTTTTTACTAGACCAGCATTGGAAGGGTTAAACACAGAGGTTTAAAGTTCCATGGAGAGATATGCAGAAGTTCAGATTGTTACATTCTATTTAGTTGAAAGTATCTATTGATAAATGTTACACACTCTTTGGCTGTCCTCCAAGCTCTTTCTCAGTCAGAGAGATGAGTCACATTCAACACTTAGATACATTTATGTAAACAAAATGTATCTATTTCAGCTTCGGATGCGTCTGCAGAAATCTCCAGGAACTTTAAAGCCCTGTGTAACCCTTCCAATGCTGGTCTAGGAAAAAAAAAATGCTGGTTGCATATAATATACTGTAAATAATGTTTTAGAGCAAAGTTGAAATGCAGGGTTATATTCCGCTTTAAAGAGGAATGCTGACAGTGCAAAATTATTATTATTTTTTAAAAAGTATGAGCTTTCCCAGATACTCACTAAGGCTTCTTTGATATAGGCAGCCAGTGGCGTATATAGAGGGGTACAGGCAAGGCTCATGCCATGGGCACAAAGCCTGCCCCTGTGCCTCTCCGTGACTCAGGTAAACAAGGGTGGGCTGGCACTAGTAGTCTACCTGTCGAACATTCACCAGTAGGATAGAGCTACAGCAGCAGACAAGGGGATAGAAACAGAGGGGGGGGGGGGGCATTGAGGTATGCTGCTATTATGCAGTGAATTTTATGATAATAAGTTTTTGTTTTGTTTTAAAGTGCACTGCCCACTACCAGGGATGAGCAAGGGGGATGTGTGTGTGAGGGGGCTCAAGCTGTCACTGTGCAAGATTATCTTACAATCTAATCCCAGCCACACTTGACTACCTAATTATTTTATCTGGATGTGTGTGACTACTTAATATTTTAGTGGGGATCAGTGTTTACTTGATTAACCACTTAAGGACCAAGCTGATTGAAATGTACGCCCTGTTTTGGTGGTTACCTGGCTGGCAGGGCGTAGATTTCAATCAGCCTCCGCTGCGCGCATCTGCAATCTGCTTCCGTCGCTCCCGCCGATCTCGCCACTGAATCCCTGCCATCTCTCGCCACAGCTTACTCACTCTGCCTGTCTCTATAACGGCAGGGCCCTGTGAGCGGGTCAGGAGGTGATTTCATTGGCTCCTGGCCCTGTCTTTCAATGTAAGCAACTCCCATTGGCTTACATTGATAGGCAGGGTCAGGAGCCAATGAAAGCGGCTCCTGACTGGCTCACAGGAACTCTGCCGTCATAGAGACAGCAGAGTGGATGGCCCAGGATCCAACGTGCGGCGGTGACAGCGATTGCGGTGGGTATGTGCGGCGATTCGTCGTTATCCGTAGGGCTACCACCGTTTCTATACCAGCGGCCTCTGGTCCTTAAGGGGGCAGAGACCGCTGGTACTTGAGTGATTAATTATCTGGAGGCATGTGACTATTTGGTTGGAGGGAAGGGGACGACGACGACGCAGTTTCAGTGTTTGCCATGAGCGTTTTATTGTCCAGATACACCCCTATGGGCAGCTGACATGTTAGTGTGTCCACTGCCTGTGTGCTGCTCCTGTGCACTTTCCATGTGCTTGCAGTCACCATGGGCAATGCAATGGCATCTGTTCTTAGTGTGAACATCTTAGCAGGTTACAGCAATATGCCAGACAAGATATGCAGCCATTTTCTGCAGCAGAGTGACCCCGCTGTGAGTCACCCTCTGACTCGCATATCTTTACAACAGATTGGCGTTTGGATGGTTAAAGGACACAGCAAGCTTGCAATAAATAGGAAAGGACCTTAAAGTATATGGAGGGTCAAAGAAAAAATCAGGAAAAACAGCAGAATAATCACAAATATGTCATTATTGTACAAGGAGCTATGGTTGGATAGTGTGCTGGTTAAAGGCACTACCTATGGCAAAAAATACAAGGGTTAGAATCTTGGCTAGAGCCAGTAACCTATTAAGCAAGGGGTCCTTGGTCAAGACTCCCTAATGGTTCAGAGTGGCCTACTGAGCGCCCTCCTAGTGGCGGCAGCTCTCAAGTGCTCTAAAATACCCTATTGAATTGTTAACATCATCTTCTATCATCATCAAGTTGTTAAAATACAAGCAAACAGCATATCAGCGCCAAGGTAATAAACAGGTGATCGCTGCTGAGGATGAACAACATCCAAAAACCACTAAGTAACATTAATAATCAGCAAAGATCATCAATAAATATTTTACAATCAATAGGACTCCCCCACGGTGATATTCCAACTTCATATGGTCTTGTGGCTAACCATCACCTAGAAGAATAAAAGGGGCTTACCAGCTACCAACAACTCACATTATAAGGTTGTATGTCTCGCATTTAGTAATAGTGCTGGAGGACCTTGGTCAACCTTAGATCCAAACGAACATCACTCGATCACTCTGATAAGGTATGGAATCCAAGAAGGCCAATATATAAACACAACAAGAACGACAACTCTAAGTGTAAACCGTTTAGTATAAACCATAAAAGGACAAAAGATAAAAACAAGTACTTAAGGAGCCAGGACAATTTTGTGCTATAGGCTGGTCCACAGCCGATAAGACAGTTAAAGGTGAACCCCTCAAAGTCAGCAGCTCCATTCAGCAGAATGGAGCTGCTGACTTTAGGAAAAAGTCGCCCTGTGTAATACAATGTAACTATGGAAAGATGGATATCACTTTAAAGCTCTCTTTCTCCTCTTTCTGACGACCCCTAAATCATCGCCTTATGCCTTTTAGTTTTCTCTATTTTCGCGATCAAAATCGCGGCCGCTGCAATTTCAATCGCGAAAATAGCGAAAACTAAAAGGTGTAGAGCGGCGATTTATATATCATTGGAAAGAGGAGAAAGAGAGCTTTAAAATTATATGCATCTTTTCCATAGTTTCTGCACTGCTCAGAGTCCCTTTAAAGAAATTTAAAAAAAAACTTGTTTAACCTATTAAAAAACATTGTCCCATGTGTGTTAATGATAATGAATTTTCCAGTAACAGACTGGTGACACTGGAAGCAAGAAAGCCAAAAAAAAGGCACTCACCTGATAGGCTGTGCAGGGTTGCAGGGGTAAATAATAAACTAAACTGATTAAAATTAAAAGTTTTATTTATGTACAATAGTTCACTTTTATATCAACTGCCTGTTTAGTGGTTTTTATAGAGTTTCTCTGCAGTGTATTGTTTCTAATATGCTGTTTTTTTTTTAAAAAAGTGCTCCTATGCAGACGCGACCCCCTTCCCGCAATATCTATCCCTATGATCCTGCAGTATTACTTTACAGCACTGATCAGAAGGAAGCTAGCAGGAGACAATTAGAATGACTCCTGCTGCTGTGAAGGCAGTGATATCCAACCTCTGCCTTCCCATTCTAAGTGTTAGGTTAGGAAGGTTATATTCTGATCCCTGGAGAAATATAGGACACTGAATAATACACACATATTTAGTATCTTTGCAAAAAGGGGGATGCTTCTGAAGTATAGAGAGCCACATGTCCTAATTCTAGAGAAATAAAAAAAAGATCCTGGTTCAGATTTTCTCTTTTGTTCATTTTTTTTGTTCTGATTTGTACAGTACTGTCATAAAGATCTATGTATACTGTGGAAAATACTAGACCTATTTTGGTATTACTAAGAATAGTCATAATATACTAAATAGCTTCCTGCTCTTATGTGCGCACATTGCGCATGTATTTTTACTTGTATTGTAGGCGAAAATACGATTGTGCATATCCACAGCAGCATGACGTAAAAGAGAGAGAGAAAGCATGGAAAAATGCATCCAGCGCTTCAAATGTTTTCCGTAAATATAAGGCAATTGAAAAATCTGACTATAATAACAAATTACTAAAAGATGAGTTCAGTTTTTGCTGTCTAAAATAGTGTCAGCTCCCATTTAAGGACATCAGAAAAGGTGGCCTGATGTTATTTACCAGGGGTCAGTTTCAAGCCTCCCTGCACGCTGCACACTTTTTTGGCAGTTGGACAAAGCAACTGCTATTCACTAAGTGCTTTTGAAACTAAACAAATCTCTGAGAATCCCCCATGAGGAGATGAGCTAGTCCGAAACCTGTCTTCTCAGTTAGATTTCTACTACCTACTGTAAGTGAGAGCAACATAGGAGAAACGTAATTTTACTCTGGAAGAAACGTATTAAAATGTACAATTTTTGCGATAGTGGTCCTTTAAGCTGGCCATACACTTATAGATTTCCACCTAATGTTCCAAACGATTAATTCCTTTCTAAAGAGAATTGATTCAGAAGGAATCACTACCTACCATACACAGCACATCAAATTCCAATAGACTCCAGCAGAGAATCTATGGAAGATCGATCGAATGGCAGAGTTGACCTGTTCGATGCAGTGCAGAACTATAGGCCATCCATCTGCCAGTGCTCTTGCCCTGCCCCTAATTGGTTTACATTTTCCACCCTGTCCGATTGGTATTTTGGATTTAGTCAAAATCCATGAAAAATCGATACATCTGACATTTTGGGGAATCTGCAAGGATTTGAATGAAAAAAGCGATGAGTACATGGAATGACTAAATCATTTTGTTACCTTAATTAATTACTGACTTACTGCTCATTGACAATTATTTTTTTTTGGGCGGGGGGGGGGGGGGGGAGAGGCAGGGGATGTCACTGTTAAAGCAGTTACCGTATTCTGTTTAACTGACATGATTTTGAACTTTGTTTGTTACCTCTGTCTTTGCAATGAGTAATGAGCACTATGATTGTAATGTATCTATTTGCAAAAACAAAGAAAAAGAGATTATGATTGACAACTGAAATAGAACGTGGCATGGAGCTAAAACCTAGTTTTGAGTAGTTAGCAGTAAGTAAGTGAGTTTGTGACAGAGAACTACATGATCATTTTCTGATAACTTGGAGATTTACACAGTTTGCTATGAATCAATCCAATATAGGGTCCCTTTAATTAAAGTAACTGTTTCACAGAAGTGGGATTTCACTTTATACGCAGGAGTACCTAGCGACTTTGCAAATATTAGACTTTATGTCTGTAGCACTATAAACACTGCTTTGTTTACATATTGACTATCTACAAGCTACAGCTTATTTTCCCAGATGTCTGTATGGCAGGCTTTCCACACAGACAGGCTGAGAACAGAGGTGTTAGTGATACTTCTGGATATGTAGTTTGCTTTCCATGACTGGCTGCCTGGGGATCAAATACAGTATAGACAAAGCTTAGCTAAATTCAAGCTGCCATGGTACTGTCCTGTAGCTTACTGAGCTATTAAAGAAATACTGTGGCTGTTTAACCCTCCTGGCGGTCTATTAAATACCGCCAGGGGGCAGTGCAGCAGTCTTTTTAAGTTTTTTTTTTTAAAATCATGTAGCGAGCCCAGGGCTTGCTACATGATAGCCGCTGTGCACCCCCCCCCCCCCCCCCCTCCCCGCCCGCTTCGATCGCCTCCGGCGATCTCTGATCAGGAAATCCCGTTCAAAGAACGGGATTTCCTGGACGGCTTCCCCCGACACCATGGCGACGGGCGGGATGACGTCACCGACGTCGTGACGTCATTGGAAGTCCCGATCCACCCCTCAGCGCTGCCTGGCACTGATTGGCCAGGCAGCGCACGGGGTCTGGGGTTGGGGGGCACGGCATGGCGAGCGGCAGCGATCAGAGTGCACACGCAGCTAGCAAAGTGCTAGCTGCGTGTTGCAAAAAAAATTATTCAAATTGGCCCAGCAGGGCCTGAGAAAGCCTCCTGTGCGGCTTACCCCGAACTATGTTCGGGGTTACCGCCAGGAAGGTTAAAGGACAACTGACCTGAGAGGGATATGGAGGCTTCCATATGTATTTCCTTTAAAACAATGCACATTGTCTGGCTTTCCAGTTGATCCTCTGCCTCTATTACTTTTAGGAATTTCACCATAAAGCAAGCATGCAGATCAAATTTTTGACTTAAGTTTGACTTTCTTTTATTGCATGCTTATTTCAGGTGTGTGGTTCAGACACTACCGATGCATGAAAGATCAGCAGGACAGCCAACCAACTGGTATAGTTGTAGTAGGGAACTACCTAAACTGATATTATGGGCTGAGCTATGGGTGGACAAAAACCTCACTCTACTCCCTCTCACTTAACGATTCCCACTTTTTGAAAACAACCTAAATAACACAGGAATTCAATGAGGGGCATATAACAAAACATTGCCGCTGATCTGCTTTTGGATGCTTCGATTCTGTGTTTTCTGACAGTATTTTCAAAGGCATATTTATTGGAGAGTGGTGGCTTTATCCCCTCTCCTTTGGAAAGGTGAACCCCCTCCGTTCTTCAATCCTATCACCTCATCAGTGCCTGGAAATCTACACTTTTGGAGTAGTGACGTTGGCAAACATTTCGCCAGCGAATAGCTATGGGCGGCCTGACCCCTGTACTACTTCCGGGTTGCAATGACCTGCAGTAGTATGCAAGCCCTTCATTAGTATGCATGCCCCGGGCCCATCGATGCGCGTCCTTGATTGCACGCCTGTGGCCGGGCACGCTTCGTAACATTACGCTCATGCGCAGAGCTTACCCGGCCACAGGCGTGCAATCCAGGATGCACCCCACTGGGCCAGGGCATGCGTACTAATGAATGCATCCGGCCCAGGGCATGCGTACTACTGCGGGTCATTGTGACCTGGAAGTAGTACAGGGGTCAGGCAGCCCATAGCTTTGCAGCGAGCAGTTCTGCGAACTGCTCGCTACATCTCTATTTTGGAGCTGACCAATACAAGTCACTCTGCAAATACTTGCTGATTAGATAATCAAAAACCATGCAATTGAGCTGACTGTAACCATCTTGTTGCTTAAGTGCTAAGATTTGTATGTCTAATTTACATATTGTACATCTGTATTATCTGCTGAAAGTTTTTAATTAGGCCTCCTTCACATTACACAACGCAGATGGCTGTACGATCGGTACGCGACGTGCCTGATTGCACTGCCATCTGCGTTGCCGTCCGCTGCAATGCTGATTCAATTTATCACAGAAAATGGGAGCAGCAAAGTGCTTTGCTGAATATGCTTACAGCAGTGCGATCACACGCACATACAGTCTTGGGCGTCGCACAGCATACGCGCTGCTGAAATGTGCACGGCAGCACATATAGTGTTAATGAAGGCCTAAGGCAGGGAATACACTTGTCTTTCAGTTTTCTGCGCGCGTTTTCCTGCATACCTTTTCTGCACACCAAGTGTGTCTCTATGCAGGAAACCGCGCGCGTTTTTTCATAGCAGCTGTTGTATTTGATACATAGAAATCACAAAATGTGCAGAGTCATGATGCAGAATGTCAGTTTTTTTTCTGCGCGCGAACAAAATATTAAGTGTGTACTAGCCCATTGATTAATATGAGTTCTCAGTTTTTCTGTGCAGAAAACGTGTACGAAAACAGTAAAGTGTGTTCCCTGCCTAAGTGTTAACATCTGTTTAGTTTATCTAATCTCTGCTATATTTTATAGGTAAACCACAACAGTAAAAAAAGGATTGTGCTTCCCCACAACTAATTGGATACCTACAGTGTAAGGCACAGGTGTCGAACTCCAGGCCTGGAGGGCCAGATCCATGCCAGTGTTTAGGATGGACTGAGAAAGAAAGAAATGTGTTCTACCTGATGGACCACACCTTTCCTGATTCAGACACATCAATTCATTTGAGCTGTATCAAAAATGTGTGAGGATCTCAGCCCTCGTAGGACCGGTTTGACATACCTGGTGTAAGGGAATGCAAGCTACAGACCAGGTCACTGAGAGCTATAGCAAAGCTGACCGTGACGACTCATACATACAATATGGAGAAGCAGCCTGACCCAAACCTATCCATGTTGCTTAGCCTTTAACTATATTTATCTATAAACGTTATTAATTTTTCCTTTTACGCCAACAAAGTAAAGCTGTAATTAAGATTTACTGTCACTTTAACATTGTCACGTTCATTATTTCAGCCTTCGCCGGCTTGATAAGAAAATAGTTAAAATAATTACTTTAATGAAAGCCTTTATAGATTTAATAAGCTCGGTAATACGGGCATGTACCAATTACGGCACCTCTTTTATTTCAAGCCGTCAGTAGTTTTCTATTCTGAGCATTGCTCACTGTTTTAAAACCTTCCTCTCCATTTTTTTCCCCTCTTTTTTTCTTTCAATCTAGCAGTAGGGCACAAGTGAAACAGCCTCTAATCCATTTCATAAGTCTATTAAAGCTGGTACAATACATAAAACAGAGCTGGAGGTGGTGACAATATAAAACAGTTTGTTTTGTCATGTTGGCCAAAACATATGGCAGCCAGTTCTGCAGAGCCCATCCAGATGGCGAACACTAATCGATTCTTTATGTTGGGTAAGCGGCTGTGCACTCTTTCTCTTTCAAAGCACTGCTGCGTAGTAAATTTACAAATAATGTAATGACCCATGTATGTTGAGCTAATACGAGTAAACTTTGTAACAGAAAACAGTTAATGTAGCAGCTGCACAAAAGAAAAAAAAAAGGAAATATAAGAGCTGGCGGGAAGATTTGATCATCTTTGAGAAGGGAGGAAAAGAAAAGAACTTAATTATTTTGTTAGGCGTTCGCACCGCAACAGATTTCACAGTAAAAAGAGATTCCGGAACTCCCGTGTCTCACATGATCTTCAGCTTGGAGTTACTTTCAGCACAGACATTTTTGGCTAAATTGAACATTATTCACAAAATACTGCATTTTTCTATATAGTTTCGGATGAGAATGCTTGTCCCAGCAAAAGTCTGTTTTTTATTTTACAGAAAAACTACTGATTGTTGCATATATACTCTATAATCCCACTTGAAATATTGCTGGCCTAGGAATTGCACTCAACCTTGCATTGGAGGCTAGAGATTACAGTGCTTAGGAGAACTCGTAGATAAGCATGTGTGATCAGCTTGATCAGCTGATAGATTTGTAAGGTTCTGATTTGCTGTGTTGACTTCCTGGTTTAATGTATGATCATGACCAGCCAATCAGATCCTTACAGATCTATTAGCTGTTCAAACTGATCACATGCTTTTCTATGAGTTCTCCTAAGCATTGCCATCTCTACTGAAGGTTGTAGAAGAAGTCGGCTCAGGCAAGGGCAAACCCCACCTCCTACTGAACATTGCTGATCCCCCTTTTCAAAAACGTGACTTGTTTTCATCTGCTTTGCTGGTTTTCTTTTTTTCTTTGACATAACTTGAGTAAAACTGATACTGAAAAAGTCTTTAAATCACATCACAATTAAGATAGTAAAGGATAAATGCACTTTTATCTAAAATACCTTAGGGCCTGTCTTACCTGCTCCCCTGTCATCTGCACTCACAGGCAGTGAGGGCTGAGTAATCAGAATAGCTTAGACTTTGTTTACCAATATGCATTACTTCATGTAGGTCAACAACTCTGTTTACTGTAGAGAGCAACAGAAACACTTTGGCCTCAATTCACTAAGCTTTATCAAACACTTTATCAAACGTTTGATAATTTACCTCAGGGGTAAAATTTAATTTTGAATTCACTAAGGTGTTATAGATTTATTGAATATTTTATCGATAAAACATTCAATAAATCTATAACACCTTAGTGAATTCAAAATTAGATTTTACCCATGAGGTACATTATCAAATGTTTGATAAAGTGTTTGATAAAGCTTAGTGAATTGAGGCCTTTGAGTCTTCTTCCTCCTTGGCCTCCTGTCTCTATAGTGTCAGCACCTTCTCTGATCATGTTAGTGTCACATGATCACAGGCGGCACTGTTACCAATGAGGCGGGATGCCCAAGAGAAAGAACATGGGTCGCGTGTGGATACTAGAGAGGTGAGTTAACTTCACCTCTCTGCAGCGGAGATGGTCATTGCTTCTGGCACTACATAGGATTCACAGGTTTTGAATTGCAGAAATGGAGGGGTAGTTTTGAATCTCTGAATCCCTTATCTTTGTAAAGATTCAGGGACTCAAGGATTCTACAGATACGTCATCCCATCTCTAAAGGATGAAAGCTTCCATTTTTCTCACCAGTGTCCCAACAGTCCACAAATTCAGCTGGACTTTCAGATTTTGAAATCTTGCCACATTCCTGCCTATATCATACCTCCACCTCCATCTATTATTCCCCAAAATCTGAAAGTGAAGGAACACGTTGACTTGAAAACCAGATATCCTTCTTAATGATTGTTCAGCATTTACGTTAGATGTTACAATGGATAAATCTATCGCTCATAATGGCTGACCAGTGACTACTTTACAGGTTCTTTTTCCAAATTTATAAAGCTATATTGTGGTTATAATACAATGAGTCTGCCTCTAGGTAGAAAACAGGTTAAAAGCAATATAACTTCTATCTATATGACATTTTTATCTCAGCAGTTGTTCCTCAATAAAACTATAAATCTTTATATCTAATAAATGCTGTGGTGCCCCATCATTCACAGTTGTTCCCTTTAAAGCAATGGATTATACCACAGAACCTATGTTCAAAAATAAATATATTTTCATAGGTACGTCAGGAAAAACTGCATGTCAAAATAAGCAGTTCAAGTGGTACAGGTTTTTCTAGTCAAGATATTTAAAGCAATAGTCTTAAGCTTCCCTAATGGTCTCTGAAGTCGTTGTATTCCATAAAATTGAAGGGGAAACGGGTCCCCCCAAAAATCTTAAATATCTAAAAAAAAAAACTAAGTTTAAAAGGTAAGAAAAACTTACCTTCAGCATAGTTAGAGTAAAAAATGTATACATTTTATAAGAAAAAACAGACAACGCGTTTCGTGTGTATCAACCAGCTTCTTCAGGTCAGTGAACAGTGTCAAATAAACAAAGTACAGGTACAAACTCATAGCTAGAGGATAAGACCAAATGTAATGGTTACAACAATACATTTAAGTCTAAAATCATTTGGCTTAGTCTGCAATGATAGAAGTATATAAACAGTGTAAGAGTGGGTTTATAAGGCTTGGTTCAGATAGACAGTTCTGCGCCGGTAAATGACAGCCTCCGTGCTTATCAATAAATGCTGTACATTCAGATGAATAGCCAGCTGTCGATACTATCACTTACTGCCATTTACCGTTGTTTGTGCAAAAGCCGCGTTTGGGTCTTGATTTTTATCATTGTCTGCCTAGCACTTAGACGATTCCAGAAGCAACTGGTTGCTTCCAGGTTCATGTACTGCCAAACTTCTGTGAGGATAAAAAAAATGCCACATGCAAGAAAGTGCTGCTGAAAGCTGACAAATACTTTTCTGCACGCTTGCAGAAAAGCATTTGCAGCGAACCGCCGGGCTGCTGTGGGCAGCTGGTTCAGATGTCCATCTAAACCAGGGAACCTGAAATAAGTTTCATTTACCTGGGGCTTCTCCCAGCCCCCTGCAGCCATACTGTCCGGTGCCGGTACACAAAGATTCTCCGGTCCTCCGCCACAGTTCACTTTCTCTTTCTTCAGTTGCTGTCCACTGCGCCTAGCAATAGATATTTTCTCATACTGCGTCTGCACAGGATGTTCGGGATCGCGAACTAGGATGCACGTGGCCAGGGCCACGCAGGCGCAGTGGCCTTCGACTTGTAAGTCACCTGTGGAGAAACAGAGCTGCAGCGGGGGATCGGAGGATCTTACAGTACTGCCGCAGGACAGGACAGCTGCAGGTGGATGGGAGAAGCCCCAGGTAATTGAAGCTCTCTTTTAAAAAAAAAAAAAAAAACTTATTTTAGGTTTGCTTTAAAGAGAATCTGTATTGTTAAAATCGCTCAAAAGTAAACATACCAGTGCGTTAGGGGACATCTCCTATTACCCTCTGTCACAATTTCGCCGCTCCTCGCCGCATTAAAAGTGGTTAAAAACAGTTTTAAAAAGTTTGTTTGTAAACAAACAAAATGGCCACCAAAACAGGAAGTAGGTTGATGTATAGTATGTCCACACATAGAAAATACATCCATACACAATCAGGCTGTATACAGCTTTCCTTTTGAATCTCGAGATCATTTGTGTGTTTCTTTCCCCCATGCACTGAAGTTTCAGGCTGCTCTTTTCTTCTTGCAAACAGCTTTGCCCTTGTTTGTAATTCCTCAGTATGTGAAAGCCCAGCCAGCTCAGAGGACGATTTATCCAGCTGATTAGAGCAGCTTCTCTCTTCTCTCTTATCTAAATAACACACAGGCAGTGTGCATAGAGGGGCCAGAAAGGGTGAGTTCATAGCAGAACCACAACACTGAAGAACTTGGCAGCCTTCCAGACACAGGCCGACAAGTCTGACAGGGGAAAGATACATTGATTTATTACAGAGACTGTCATAGTAGAAAGTGCTGCAGTTAGCCAGAACACATTAGAATAGCTTTTGGAACATGTAGGATGATAAAAAACAGGATGCAATTTTTGTTACGGAGTCTCTTTAAATAGTGGGCCTTGTCTAATAACATTTTAGTTGAACAAGTCCTATTAGTATGGGTTACTATGTAGAGGCTCAAGTTTAAAACTTATGAACTCCTTTTAAATCCTTAAGAATTGGGAGAGAAAAAAAACCATTGGAGGTATGGACACACAATGTTGGGTACAATACAATGTGCAAGTGTGGATATAGAAAAATACATATAAATAGGGATCTGCCTAATAAATAAATCCATGCAGTAAAACTGATCATGACCATATATAAACAGTTTGGGAATAACAACTATTAAAATCAATGCATATAGGTAGGGACTAATACATAATTAAATTCTGTTACAAGGTTAGAAAAATAATAATAGAGGAATAAATACTATAGCGAGGACATTACATAAAATGACAATCAGGGAGGTTTGATAGACTGAAGGCTGCGGGGATAAAAAAGTACAACTGCAAAAACTGACGTTACATTTTGCACATGAATGTATTAGCCTGCGTTTTTATTGGTTAATTTAATATGCACTTTTCTCCAACACCAAATATTTCCATCACTTATTCATATCTTTTTGTCCAGTGTTGAGATAGGTTTGCTTTGAGACAAACACAATCATAAAAAAAACTCAAAAATACGCGCTAGCCGAAAATATCCTGTCGGTCTCCCTCTGGCCCAGTGTGCCCCGTAATAATTATTCCGTAATACTGCTGTACACTAGAGCTGCTATGTGCAGAGTATTAATAATGATAGGTTGGATAGAAACACCTGACAAGTCCCAATTCAACCTGTCTACATCAAACACATCCCAAAAGTGGCAGGCTAAATTAAACAGTTGATCCTTTCTACCAGATTGCCTGTCTGTCTTATCCAAAGATTTATGTACAATCCTAAATAAATAGCTCCCCTAACTAAAGAGAGGAGGGGGGAAAAAACTGGTTTGTTGCCTTACTATTCTGTTTTTTTCCCTTTTTCTTCATCTTTTTTTTTCTTTCTTGGGTGATATTAATCTCATGAATATCTAGTTTGCCATTTTCCTTTTGTACACATAACTGTGCCTTTTGTTACCCAGGATCAGATTCTGAATTAAAATTAGATGCGTGCATCACAGAGAATCAAATGAAAGGGACCGATCTCTGGAGAATTGAGTAATCCCCTTTTTTTAAGAGCCGAGTTCTCCAGCAGCCTTTAACATATTCTCAGCTTATAACAACATACGGAAATGGTGTATGTATGAAACCCAATATCAAGCAGAACTGTCCTCCTTAGCATGTTTATTTTATGACTGTGTTGCATCTGAAATAAAGCAGGAGTATGATAATATGTGCATAGACTAAATAGGTTGTGTTTATCCCTAGTAGTAATTCAACAGAAGTACAAAACAGAAGAGCCGTGTTTTTTTCTTCCACCCTCTTTTTCTTTTCGCGCCTATAAACCAGCGAGGGCAAATGACAGCCATGCCTGATGGCTGATATCTTTCATGGTACAGCTGTGACATATTTTATGCATCATAACGAATGATCAAAGATGTCTCTGGAGTCACTCTGTCATGGAATTTTACCCCATCCCTGTATCTTTCTTTAAACCAAGAAGAATAAGAAGTTAGGTAGTTAGCTTCTTCTGCCTTCTGATAACACAGAAAGAGCAATATTTGAAGGTTGTGGATTTCATTTGCTGTCTTTATCCATTTTTTTTCTTTAGTTAGTTATTTTTTTTTCTTCTTTGCTTTCTCTTTTCTGTTTTGTAATCGTGAAGCTAATCCAGTGTGCATAATAGTGGGTTTCAATGTGTGTTTATTGCCATATATATGCTACAGTTTAAACTAGCCTATCTCAACCTTTTTTTTCCTGGAGGGACCCCACTGAAACATGTTTGTTTCAGTTACACATACTGTGTGTATTTCAGCCTTCCATTCAGTAGTCATGAGCCATAAATGACAAGGATAGCAACAGTTAGCCCAAAAATGACAAATGCAGCAACAGTTACTTTCAAATATCAACTACAGCAATTATCACCCCCCAAATAGCAAATGCAGCAACCACTACCTCACAGGAAATAATAATAAGGGCCCTATTATTTGGAGTTGTATTATGTCCTCATTATGCAAAGACACTGCTCTTTAATCATCAGTGCTCAGTAGGCATAAAAACTGCTCCACAGCCCCCCCCCCCCCCCCAACCAACAAAAGCCCCCATAGAGCAGTCATTTTACTCAAAGCCATTAATTAGTGCCTTGTAGGCTGAGAAAAACCCAATGCAGCATGTGCCCCCCATATTGCAGCAACTACGCCACACCCGTCATTGGTGCCCAGTGGGATGAGAAAGTGACCCTTATTCAGCATGAGCCTTTTGCAGCTACTTCCTTTCGTCGTTTGTGCTCAGTGGGCCTAAGAACATACCCACATGCAGCATGTGCCTCCTTCCCAAGCGTAGTAGCTTCTGCGCTCTGTTATTGGTACTTAGTGGGCCTAAATTCCTCTTAAGGGGGCCACTAACGGTCCAATTTCTGGCAAAAAATCGTTCGAGCGATCAGAAATTCTAAACGGACGAAAAATCGTTCACTACACCATCAACTAACCAATCATTGCTTCCATCTATCACGACCAACAAGAAAATCCAAATTTTGGTTTGACGAAAATTTAATCGGATGATTTTTTTTATAATCGTTTATTATCGATTGTGCCCATCAACTGGAATTATTTATAACCAATCCGATCAGAATTTCTGATCGCTCGAACGATTTTTCACTAGAAATTGGACCATTAGTGGCCAGCTTATGAAGAATGTGTCATTGCAGCCACTGCTCCCTGTCATTGGTGCTGAACACTCTCATACAGTATGTACATACCCACCTCCATAGTGCGCAGCCACTGCCTCTTATTCATATAGGAATGAAAAACAAACAACTGGTAACTTAATTTGCCTCTTGCTTCTCCATCTGCTTTTTCTTTTCTCATGCATCCTTGCTGTCCTGCATCTCCTCTTCAGCCTGCTGTATCACCGCCCCCTTCAGGTCGCATGCCGATGTGCGGCAAGCATCGGGTGATGCACCACACTACAGATCAATACACCCACCGGATCACTGGAGTATCGGGACTATTTTGTCTTACGGAAATAGGGACTTTTTGTCCCATGGCAGTGTCTAAATGATGCAAAACCAACCATTTGTTTCTGTTCCGTAGAGAGATTAAGAGCAAAATATTGGGTCAGGCCGTAGTGCAAACAGATTTCAGATTCCAATCTTGAAAAAATGCTGTCATTTGTGCTTACGATAAATAATGGAAACTCATATCTAGATGGAAATTGAAAAAGGTAAATTTAATCATACTAAATTACAAAAAGAATTTCACAGCAGTGATTCATGCTTTTAGAACAAATGTTTAGCATATGTAGAAATTAACTTTAGGATCAGGAGGCTCCAGTAACAACTGCCATTCTACATGTGGCATGTGATGTCATTTCCTGTAACGGAGCATTACATGAGCATTCAATGAGAGAGGAAGCTGAGATACAGCACAAGACACCTCCCACCATAATTTCTACAGGATGCAGTCTAGCCATACAGCTACAAGCACCTTTCCCTCCCCCTCCCCTTCCTGAACTTCTGCATCTTGATTTTATTACAGTCTCTAGTGGTTGCAGTGAGGGAAACTAAAACCTATTTAAAAAATATTGTGCATAAGGTTCTGCCTCCCCAATGTTCCACCCATGGCTCATGCCCCCAAGTGCTAATAGTAAATAGGGCCTTCGTGGTGGTGTGGAGAACGACGTATAACAATTATACCAGCTGAATGCTGACTCCTGCTACAGTCTGTGTTCATTTTTGTGTGAGAGAAAACAAAAGTGCTTATGCACTGAATGTTTTTGTGTAAAGGTGGTCAGTGAGATGTAAATAATTCTGTCTTGCATGCAAATTGTATGCAGTTTGATTCTGAGCCAGTCAAATTCACTTCCTGTTAGTTTTGATTGGTACAAATCCAAGATGCATACAATTTGAATGAAATCTGTATGCAAACTAGAATTAATTTGCATCTCATGCATCCTGTTGAAAAGGGAACCATCTGTTTTAGTGGGCCACTTTTTAATAGGACTTAAGGGGTTAAGGTTAGGTGCTCACATGGTAAGATGGTAAGGTTAGGTGCCCACAGGGGGAGGGGGTGTTTAACTATTTAACGACCGTAAAATGGAGAAGACCGGAGCTGTGCAGGGAGGCTGCGCCTATCGCTGGAACCAGGCTGGGTAATGTATAAGCGGCTGGATCAGGAGGATCCTAGGCAATCGGGGGGGTTGTGGCCACTTGTACTAGTTAGTCTATTGCTAGCTAATATCTTATATATCCATAGAAACAATTAGTTTTATAGCGGGGGACTCCTGAGGCCAGCAAAGCCTCTGAAGCGCCATGCCCGCTCATGAGGTTAAGGTTAGGCACCGCTGGGGTGACTGAGATTAGGCACCAAAAGGGGGAGGTTTCGGGTAGGCACTACCAGGGGGGATTTTGTGTGAGAGTAGAGTGATTTTAGGTCATAGTAAAATATTTGTAAATATTACTGATTTTTTACTATATGAATGAAGTAGTAGAATATTAGTAAATTTACCGATATTCTACTACCCCCAAATACCTGCCATGTCAACGGATGCCTTTATAAAATGTACGCCTGTGTATGTGTTCAAACAGCTGGTTGTGTTATTATTATTAATAATTAGAGATGGCCCGAAAGATTCGCCGGTGAACGGTTCCCGGCGAACTTCCGGGGTTTGCGATCGTGGAGAACTGCGAACTTTACCGGACATTCGATTCGCCCCTATAGTACACCCTCTACATCACAGTCAGCAGGCACATTGTAGCCAATCAGGCTACACTCCCTCCTGGAGCCACACCCCCCCCCCTTATAAAAGGCAGGAAGTGCCGGCCATTTTACACACTCGTGCGCCTGCAGTAATTAGAGAAGGGACAGGTGCTGCGAACTCTCATAGGAAAAGATTAGTTAGGCTCTTGTAGGCTTCTTAGCTTGCTCCTTGCTGATTCTTATTGCTAAAATAGCACCCCACAACAGCTCTTTTGAGAGCTAATCTTGCTCTTGTGATCTTTTTTTTTGTGTGTGTGTGTGTCCCACTGCCACTTGTGTTGCATAGACAGCCTTGATAATTCATACTGTGTGTGCCACTGCCAGGCCCAGCACATTCAGTGACTACCTGTGTGTGTGACAGGTGCACATTGTAATACCCATTACTGCATATACCTACCTGTTGTTCACAGTGCACCCACCTACCTATGTGAGCTGAGCGCATGCAGTGTCACTGTGCCTGTCCGCTACCTGTCTGTGTGTGACAGATGCACATTGTAATACCCATTACTGCATATACTTACCTGTTGTTCACTACATACCTTTCATACCTTTCAACGCTGCTTTGCATCAAATCCAGATTTTTTTCCTGGGACTTTTGGCGTGTATCCCACTCTGCCATGCCCCCCTCCAGGTGTTAGACCCCTTGAAACATCTTTTCAATCACTTTTGTGGCCAGCATAAGTGTTTCTAGTTTTCAAAGTTCACCTCCCCATCGAAGTGTATTGCGGTTTGTGAAAGTTCGCGCAAATCGAACGTTTGGCGAAGGTTCGCGAACCTAAAATTGGAGGTTTGGGCCATCTCTATTAATAATATGCTTCAACACAGTGCCCTACCGGAAACATTGAAAAAGTCTCTAACTAATTAAAATTCATTAACTGGGCTCTAAGTTTAATGTTTTTACCCCAGTCTGGGGCCAATGTTTGGGGAGAGCCCTCTGTTTCAGCCCTGGGATAGCTTAGCAGATTTTATAAGCGTGTGCTGAGTTTCTGTTTTGTTGCCCATGTGTATGCAGCCTTACACAGGGCCATTTTACCTGCTATATATAAGTACAAAGTCACGGTACATTTGGTAAGGATGTTATTAATATAAATGGTGTTGTCTCAGCCGACAGGAATGTGAGAACCCATGTGGCTGAAGAACAATATATAAGTAATAGGCTATTGAAACAGGATGTTAGAAAAACATAAAACAAATAATGAATAAGCTGTTAATACTCAGAAGATGAATTTTACAGGTCCTACTTCACCCCACGTCTATAAATGTTTCATATTCCGCATATGAGATGGGGACTGCAGCAATTTACAACAGGAAGAATTATGATGTCATCAAGCTTTATTGGGGAGCTTTGTCTGTGCTAAAGTGCTTTTATTAAAGTTCGTTATATCAAAACTCTTTTTGTTTCTTTTTTTTCCTGCGCTGGTTGGGTAATGCATTACAAAAGTTGGACACATAAGTTAGTTACAAAAGAAATATTTGAAGTTATAAACAAGAAACACAACACATGATCACGCTCTGCACCAAGATACGTAAGTGAGAGCTGTCTGAAGGTTATAGCGTGGTGGACCCGTAGATTCTGCAATCATAAATTATACATTACAGCTTTTGTGTTTCTAATATACAAATCCATTGGCCTTGTTCCTGATTTATTGTGAGCTTTAGCTGTAAGTAGGAAATACAAATGAAGCAAACATGACTGTATATACAATATATGTGATATGTGGCTTTGTGCCACTCCCCCACAGTTACAGCTTTGCAAACAATGCTCCACAGCAACAGTAGACTTTTCTGCACTTTCTGCTACTTTACTTTTCATTCAGTTATATATTTGAACGGTTGGAGATGTTTAAGGCACAAGTACTAAACTGTATCATATAGTTCGATCTGTGTTTTTTAACCTCCCTGGCGTTCAGTTTCTGCTGGATTTCTGTGCAAAAAGTGATCCAATTAATTTTCATAACCATTTTTACTGTGACTTACCAAAATGTGTCAAGCAAGGGTCTAGTCTACATTTTGATGGGCAGATTCGACCTAGAGACAAATCTCTCTCTGATTGAATCTGATTAGAGTGAGATCTATCGACTGCCCGTACAACTTAGGCCGACTCCCGATCGATTTCAACATGAAACCGATCGGGTATCGGTTGCGTTCGTTGCCTCGCCGCTGACCCACCCTGGTGTATGAATGTGTACCCCCTTGCGCATTTATACATTACTTGTCCTGTGTCACCCACCATGCGGTGCCCATCTGTCTTCAGGATCCCCCACAGATTATTGTGGGTAGGTAGCCAGATGTAGGTGCCCTGAGTATAGTTTAGCTAGGTACCGGTGTCCACCAGTATAGGCTAGGTGGGTACAGGTCTCCTTCAGTATAGGCTAGGTAGGTACAGGTGTTCCCCAGGCTAGGTAGGTACAGGTGTCCCCCAGGCTAGGTAGGTACAGGTGTTCCCCAGGCTAGGTAGAGGTGTTCCCTAGGCTAGGTAGGTACAAGTGTCCTTCAGTATAGGCTAGGTAGGTACAGGTGTTGTCCCCCGGGCTAGGTACAATTGTTCCTCAGGCTAGGGACAGGTGACCCCCAGGTTAGGTACAGGTGACCCTGTAGGCTAAGTACAGATGACCCCTGCAGGCTAGGTACAGGTGACCCCCAGTATTGCAAGAGAATGTGTCACTAGCCTTCAGACTAGAGACATGTCTGTACAGCCTCAGCCCTGCAATGGCCCCCCAAGGGATTGGCTCTTGAGGTTATAGGTTACCACTGAGGTAACCACTATGCAGGCTTGTGGAGATCTTATAGAGTAGACCCATGCCTAGTCAGGTGATGTTACATCTGGTAGTATTAGATCTAATGAACTCTCAAATGTAGGAGGCACTTCTCACATTTGAGAGTTTGGAGGGGATAGTTGGAACTGATGTCCGTCAACAAGGCTTCCAGCTGTTGCAGTCCTTATTCAATGGATGAAAAGTTGAAAGGCCTGAAACGATAGGAGGACTGAAAAGGTATTAAGTCTTCTCCAAATCTTCCACACTGAACACTTTAAAGCTGGTAGGGCGCCATGAAAGAAGAGAAACTATACAAAAATAACGAATTTGTCCTCTTTTCTAAGGTTAGATGAGCCATTCAGTGAATTGACTAGTACTGGTAGCACAGAGAATTACAAAGCTAGCCACCTGCTCAATGTACATCATAATTGGATGTGTATGTATGCATATTTAGGTGGACACTATGGTAATACAGTACATAGTACAGCCCTAGAGTCCCAGGTTAAAATCTAACTAGCACATTGTCTGCATGGAGTTTGTATATTATCTCTGTAAATTTACTTCCACATTCCAAATTCAAATTCAATTAATTGGTTTTCCTCCAAACTGGCCATATATTATGGCGGAGATTAGATATTGAGATCCTGAGAAACAGTTAGTGACATGACTATGTATTCTGTAAAGCGCTGTGAAAGATGTCTTTGTTACCTAAATAAAATCTTGGAAACATTCCTGGACTTAGCTTGATAAAGAGAGCATGAACTCTTCATACACCACAGCTATAACTTTGCTTTATGCCTGCAGAATTGCTTGATCATTTATGCAAGATGCTGTACTTTACTATTTGTGATGCCCCTGTGTAGATGAAATACATTTTGAAGTATTTGTTACAAATGTGATTGAAGGAAAGTATAAATAAAAGCTAAACTGCTTTTTTTTTTTTCTTTTTCTTTAAAGGTTTCTGAATTTTCTGATTTGGGTTTTTTGTTTCTTTGTATAACATCAAATACATTGTAGCCATCAAAGCTTTGTAAAATGCTAATGACCATATTTTTTCTTAAAGAGAAATTTATTAAATCTAACAAAAAGTCACTCTTTATGTTTTGATATAGTAACTTCCGGAAAAGAGAAGATACTTTGTTAGATGTGGTTAATAACCTGAAAGCTGATTTGGAAGAAATAAAAACTGAAAATAATCGGTTAAAGGTATGGATATTGTTATATGAAGGCACTCTATAAAATATTTTAAGGAATATACAGTGGTTAACTTCATGGTATGTTTAAAGCCCTAGGTCACTTAAAGTGGTCCCAAATTAAAAATTCAAGATTTCAGAAATAAAATCTATTTTCTAAATTATAATAATAAATAGCAGCCTTTTTTCAGCTGCATGATGACAAATATAAAATATTTTACATTTATTGGAGAAACCCCTCCCTTCCTTTCAAATTGCCGGGACAGAATCCGGCAGACTGGTGGAGTAGGTGGTGTCCAGCAAAGGAGGAATTGCTAATGGCTGCCACCTGTATAACCCTAGTTATGAAAAGAGAAGGGTGAAAAGCAGGCACTGAAATGTTCATTGGTTTGAAGGAGTGTTTATTTATCTTTGTATGTGTCAGAATAGTGCAACTAAGTATTTTGAATTGAAAAAATGTTTGGTTTGGGTCTGCTTTAATTTTATAAGTAGATTTCAGAGCAATGCACATAAAAAAATAATAATTTGCATTACAAAAATTGTATCGCATTTGTAATACCTTTATATATGAAAATCATTAGGCAAAAATGCCCCCTTGAATAGATAAGTGCAGAGGCCCTGGCCTCACACCACCACTGGTCGTATGTTCCGATCCCCTGGCTCCACACTGGGGACTCACCACGTGGGCTACAGCTTATGGCTGCTCATGTAACTCAAGCGACCAGCCAATCAGGAACTCTCTGCCTGCTTCCATCCACAGGCTGCACAGGTAAATACTGTCATATTGCCTTCACTGCTGCCTGCCACCATTCACAAGCTAGTCAGGACATTGCTGCCTGCCTTCACTCTCATGCTGGTCAGCATAGTGCTGCCTGCATCCATCCACAAGCTGATCAGGTCATTGCCCTGGATTCTTGCAGCCAGCTTGGCCTTTAACCTTCCTGGCGGTAAGCCCGAACTGAGTTCGGGCTATGCCGCCGGAAGGCACCGCTCAGGCCCCGCTGGGCCGATTTGCATAATTTTTTTTTTGCTGCACGCAGCTAGCACTTTGCTAGCTGCGTGCAGTGCCCGATCGCCGCCGCTACCCGCCGATCCGCCGCAATTCCTCTCGCCGCGGCCGCCCCCCCCCCCAGACCCCGTGCGCTGCCTGGCCAATCAGTGCCAGGCAGCGCTATGGGGCAGATCGGAGTCCCCTCTGACGTCACGACGTCGATGACGTCGGTGACGTCATCCCGCCCGTCGCCATGGCGACGGGGGAAGCCCTCCAGGAGATCCCGTTCTTTGAACGGGATCTCCGGATCTCCGATCGCCGGCGGCGATCGGAGGGGCTGGGGGGATGCCGCTGAGCAGCGGCTATCATGTAGCGAGACTTTGTCTCGCTACATGAAAAAAAAAAAAAAAAAATTTAAAAAAAAAGATTTGCTGCCCCCTGGCGATTTTTTTGCAAACCGCCAGGAGGGTTAAGAAAGAGTTTTGCATGTCCCCTAAGGTGCTTAAAATGTGACAACGAAGCTTGGGTAAACAGTGCTGAATATTGCCAAATGCTTTTCTGCTTAGTAGCAGAAAAACATTTGGCATCAGCTAAACAAGTCACCGCCACTGCTGCCTTGAGATACCTGTTGGAACCAACCCTTACTGCTGCAACAGATCTTAAGTAGCCAATTTCTTGCTGTAAACATGTATCTTCCTCTTTGCAAGCTTTCTTATTGCACCCTCCCTGCAGCCTATGTAGTGCAGCCTCAGTACTCTTTTTGTGAATTACCTGGTGCCCCCAGTGACCTAATGCAAGTCATGGGTGGAAAAGCCTATTGGGATCACAGCCACAGAGGTACATCTTCTGTACAGGTATTGGTGCTCATGTCTATCAGTTTTAATGAATTTGCATGTTATTAAAGTGATCAGCTAATTTCTAAGGGCCTGTTTCCACTGCAGCTGCACGCATCTGCGAGACGCGTGTCAGCACTTCCAGATCTGCGGTTACACTGACGAATCCCATGAGCCGTGCCATGCACGGCTATGGGATTCGCACAGATTCGGATGGAAAATCCAGCCGAATCGCTAGTGCAAGTGATTCGGCTGGCGGCTCTATTACTCCCTATGGCAGAGTTTCCCCACGTGATTTGCCTGCGGGGAAACTGCAGATTTGGCCCGGTGTCCGCGCAAGTGGAAACTGGCCCTAAGACTCTGATTTGCTGTAATTGCATTTTGATTTAGCACATGACCAGAGTCACAAAATATGATTACAAGAAGCTAGCAGATTGGTGCCTCTGCCAGCAATCTGCCTGGCAGATCATCTCGGTTGCCGAGGACATTGTTCTTCCACTCACCCTGCCCGCTGTGCACAGGTTGTCGGCCCTCCTCCCCCTTTATAGCAACAGAACACATTAAAATCTTGGAGGCTAGCAACGTTTCTGTATAGCCTTGCCTACGCACTGTTGCCCGAGGGATCAAGTCAAAAAACTTTACATAGGCTTTTTAGTCACTGGGAAGGTGTGACTTGGGCATGGATTGTATTCCACTGTCATGATGTTGACCACATTATTGAGAATAATAGCTGACACTATTTCATAACAAACTGGAATATCTAAACATGAATGGGGCTCTTTTACATCACTTATCAGCAGTATACAATGCAGTTTTAGAATCTTTAACAATATCAGGGTGCCAATATGATTAAGTAATGATTGCTCAATGTGAAGATAATCTTCATAAGTAGGTATTCCTCCAGGATAAGCAGCACTAGGAGTGAGCGGTCTGGTAGATGGGATAGTATTGGTGTTGCTTGATATTCTGTTTGAGAGGCACAAACATGGGAAGTGTACAAAGTAAAGGTGAATAAAAAGAGGACATGTGCCCCATATGGGCTAGTCTGGTCCAGAATGTAGGAGTGGCATGTATGCACAAGAACCAGCAAGAAGCAGGCATCCCTCGAAACCAGGGACTGGGTGCCCGGATTGGATCATCAGGAGTACTCTCCATAATCGTCTTCTGTTGGATAAGCTAGGCAGCAGGTTGAAATCCAATGAGTCTCTGTACTGGTGCGGATGGTGTATGGAGGCATCTGAGCCTCCAGGGACAGACGAGGCAGGATGAGCTGAGTAAACTAGTTAAAACATTTCTCATAATAAAGTTCTTGAGAACTGGGTTACAAAACTCTTCATAGTAGTGCTTCTTCCTCAGGTATTGTTCTGACAGGACAGGAGGAGCGAGCAACATCTGAGGAAGTGGGAAAGAGGCATCCCCATGAAATGTTTTATAGCCGAGTTCTCAATTGCTTTATTATAGTTAATATTTTAACCAGTATACTCTGATCTTCCTGCCTTGTCTGTCCTTGGAGGCTCAGATGTGCCTTGCTTGACTTCATACACCACCTTCACCAGAGTAGAGACCCAGTGGAGTTGAACTTGTGGCCTGAGTTGATAAATGTAGAGAATGCCAAACACAAGAAGTGAATGCTCACTCCTAGACAGCCACTTGCCATTTAAATTGGTCCACAGACAGCCTGTCAGCAAATAAAAAGATACAAATACTTGCACCTGTGTCTTGGAGTGAGCTTCCGCTTCATGTGTTTGGCATTTTGATTCTATGGTAGCTGTAGATGTTTCCCATTGTGGTGAGAGCACTGGGGTTCACCTGCACTTCCCTTTGTGTTGCATGTGAAATGGGGGTCCCGTGTGGTGGCAGAGAACGGGGACTCTGCCTCTCATGTGCACCAACATTCTAGGTGAGACTGGCCCACATAGGACAGCTTCCCTTCTACTGACCACTGTGTACACCTGAAGAAGGAAAAGTGTGTCTAAACATTGTCAGCTAAACTGTACATGCTGCTCTTTATTCTAGTCTATAAATCGTATAATCCTACATGGTTGAGCCCTGTACTTGATTCAGTTCAAGTAAATTAAATACTGCCCACACATATAAATTCCTGGTATTTTTTTACTTAATTTGCACCGATGAAGCCACTTCGTTAGCGGTGAAACATTTTCAAGGGTATAAAAATAAGAGTCCAGATGAAACTACCTTGTTTCCAACCACTCCAGTGAAGCATATATATATATATTAAAAAAAACTAAATTCATCATGGCACATAATAATAGCAGGAATTAAGATGCACTTTAATTGATTAAGCTCTCTCATTCTTTTTACTTTGTGAAGGAAAATGGACTGGAACAACAAGAGCTAATGACCAAGTTTAAGAGACAGCTGGAAACACAAGAGTAAGTGGGCTTTTATTTCATTTATAAGTTTTATGCTACCAGTACATGTGTCTGAAAATATCCCTGGGCTCAGCCTTTTGCAAGCATGTATGCTAATGGGATCTGCAGCTTATTCCTGTGAGTCAGACGACCCTTGTGATAACATACTGTACACTCACTTTAGGGAACATTGAATGTTTTGTGGTATGTGAATGTTCTGGGGATGAATATTTAACTGATATAATGAAAGTACCATTTTTGACAATCATGGCAAGATCAAATGTATTATATCCGTGTCTATTCTACATTATTATTATTATTATTTAGTATTTATATAGCGCCGACATATTACGCAGCGCTGTACAGTGTGTATATATATATATCTTGTCACTAACTGTCCCTCAAAGGAGCTCACAATCTAATCCCTACCATTGCCATATGTCTATATTATGTAGTGTAAGTACTGTAGTCTAGGGCCAATTTTAGGGGGAGCCAATCAACTTATCCGTATGTTTTTGGAATGTGGGAGGAAACCGGAGTGCCCGGAGGAAACCCACGCAGACACGGAGAGAACATACAAACTCTTTTGCAGATAGTGCCCTGGCTGGGATTCGAACCAGGGACCCAGCGCTGCAAGGCGAGAGAGCTAACCACTACGCCACCGTGCTGCCCATGAGCTTGAATTATACATGAGCTTGAATTATAACTAATAACGACCGGCTTTGCATATGACAACAGAAGACACTTCCGGAATTTCACACCAGGGATGCCCTTTGCAAAAGCCAAAACATTGCTGGTAATTACCAAGTCAAGCTGTCACTTGGCTTTGCTATGTCCCTATGCCCCCACCATCCATCATGTGCATTATATTAAAGAGTAATAGAGTTGTAGGTGGAGTACATATATAGCCGCCACTGCATGAGCTGGGTGCACAAGAGTTGCCGATAGTAAAAATATTGATCATTAAACGTACTCATACTTTACTAGTAAAGACAAACCCGGCAACCATTCTCACTTAAGCCTCCCCCATACCTAAACTGCCCCAACCTAATGCCTAAACCTAATCCCCTCTCTAGGTGCCCAAAACAAACTCCCTCAGTTAATGCCTAACCCTATTCCCCCACCCTCTTGTATCTAAACTAAACCCCCACCTTATTCTTAACCTATTCTCCCTCCTATTTCCTAAAACACCCCCACAACCACCTAATACTTAACAATAACTGTCACCTGTAAGTGCCTAAAATAAACCCAACCCAGGCACCCAAACAACCACTAGTTGTAGCCGATCATCGAGGATTGGCTACCACCACTAATTACTATGTAGTCGCAGATCGAGGACCCTAACAGTGAGTTGGGCACCCAATGCTACTAGCCGTATTGGGCTCTCAACTTACTGCTTGGGCACCCAAACACAAGCGTCTATTAGACATCTGTTGTTCCCCGTTCCTAAAGGACCTCATCCACATGGGGGACCATTTAAAGTATAGAGAGAGGAGAGGATAATGTTGAGTTAGCTTTTTTTTAAGCCCGGTAAAAAAAAATAGATGACACTTGGCCAAGGCAGCTGGTGAGGACTATCTAGGCCAAGAATCTAATGTGTGTGTTGGTGTCCTACAATAATGCATTAAGATCTGGCATGCTGGATCCTTAACAACACAGGAGTGATGCCTGAGCCCACTGTTTCCCTCTTCACCCCTTCGGCTGGAAGCCACTCTGTCGGTGGGTTTCTGTATATATGCCCAAGGCATTGTTTATCAGCTGCATTGGCCGAGTTTAATCCTGCATGAGCACCTAGCTTTAAATGCAGTACAAGAAAGTTTCAGCAGTGGCAAACCTTACCAAAGAGGTGGGTGCATAAGCTGGGGTGCTAAGCCAAGTCACCCAGTATTCAATCAGTTGCATGTAGAGCCAGGCCTGTGTGTGCTGATGATGCAATAAACAGAATACTGCATTTACAAGTTTAATGTGCTAACCTGGCTCTACATGCAACTAGCTTTAAAAATACAGAGGTTTAGATTAGAGAATTATCTGAGATAAGATACGTTTTACAATCAAAGGTATAGTTGTTAGGTGGCAATGAACAGTACCAGAGTGTTTAAGGTTAAAGGCAAAGGACACAACCTGTAAGGAGTTTATAGAGTTCTCTTATCCCATCTGTGTTTGACAGGCGTTCCTTATTATTATTTATTAAGCACCAACATATTACACAGCGCTGCACAATAGATAAATGGGTTAACATACAAGGAACTTGCAACAAAACAAGATCACACAAATGTCTTTGATAACAGTAGCTCAGTGTCTGGTCAAAATAGACTGTTCTAGTCCGCAAGAGGATTGTCAGACAGTAGGACTGCATAATCAATTGGAAGCACTAGCTGGGAGTGCCCTGCCAGAGGCTTATAATCTAAAAGGTGGGGGTAGAGCCAATAGGTGCGTCTGTTGTAAGGGTGCCCAGCAGAATGTCTTATGGTACTGATGCGGGGGGAAGGCGAGCATGGAAAGGTGAGTCTTGAGGGCTCGTTTGAAGGTATAAAAGGGGGGGCGAGTCTGATAGCTGGCGGGAGCGAGTTGCAGAGAGTGGAGGCAGCCCTAGTGAAGTCCTGCAATCGTGCATGAGAGTGAGGCATGTGCGATCAGGTGCAGGTCATTGGAGGTAGGGTGATCCAGCTTTGTGACGACATTCTAAAAACATATTGCAACCCCCCCTCCCCCCCCCCCCCCCTTTACACCTGGCTCCTCTTCCTCCTCCCTTTCCCTAAGACAGCGGTAGGGACTTTTGATTGTGGTTCTTTCAGCTGATGGTCAAGTGAGTGATTTAAATATCTGAATAGTTTTCTGTATATCAGTGCAGAGAATGTGTCAGCACTATGTAAAGGCGTACTGGTAATAGCAAGATCCTGGCAACAGCTAGGTAAGTATTATTTTCAAAAGGTTGCCAGCAATAGCTCCTTTGATAATCCCCCTCACCTCTAGTTTCTATTAACTATTGCTGTTACTTTGCTTTATGCTGGTTGCTTTCTTCATTTGAATTTAATTGTGAATGAAGATGAAACAAGATGTTATTTACAGTCAAAGGCACAGTTATTAGATGGCAACGAACCATATCCTTCTGAAACGCTAACAAAAGAGTACCCAAATATCTGTGAGCGCTGCTGTGTCTTTACCTTTGCTGCTGCAATAATTATTTTTTTGGTGGGAGTAGAATATACACAGCATGTTACAAGTGAAGCAACCGGCGAGGATTCCACTACTGTATTGCAATTAAGCATCCTCTTATTCTCAGTGATGCTTCCAGCTCACCGCTGGGGCTCTTAAACGAGGCCAGTAAATCTGACAAAACGACGACTATTCATTCATATCTTATAAAGCACATCAAAAGTTGCGATCTGCAAATAAATCTCGCCAAAATTGAGCTTTTGAGAATTGCAAATTTAATACAATTTAATTGCAAGGATTTTCATGCGGCGGGGAAAAAAAAAACCCGCCACTTTAGTAAATTGTGATCTTCATATTAAAACATGGCAGGCCGGGAGTGAGGGGCGTTTATTATAAAGATGTCAGTTAGTTTGAAGCATAAACATATTTTCTGCTCCGATATTAGCACTTCCAGTGATCAATGGCCGGTTTGCACGGAGTACATTAGAATTTGTTTCTGATCAGCCGAATGCAATTATTTACAAAAACTCAAAACAGAAGGCGAACTTGTAGGGGGAAGAGGAAGAGTTATGGCTTTTCTTACAGCGCAGGTAATTTTAATATAGACGAGATTGGTCCAAGTCCTGCCGTTTGGACTGATAGATCATCTCGCAGAACTATCATTTCAATAATCTCAATGACAGTGCAGCACTGGATACCCGGTACACTATTATAAATTAAATTTACGGCAAATGTCATTGGCGAGAACGGGGAGAGAAATCCGTCATTTGTGTTTGTGGAAGTTAAGATAGGAAAAAAAAAAATTTAAGATTCTGTAACAAAACATAACAAAAATGATGTATAGGCCTCGGCGATATTACCAGTTGTATGCAATTTCCTTTTTCCATTACAATTTCATTAATATACTGGAGTCACAACTGAGTATGCTATAGCAGCACAGCATGTACTCTGAAGAAATAAGCACATACCTAGATGCCCAGCGATAAGAGGAAATGGCAGGTTTGTTACTTGAAGCGGAAACGGACTCGGCTTCGTATGACAAATTTGTTTCAGCTGAGTGCTGAATGCGTAGATGGGAGCCATGTTTATCCAGGGCTGTTCTTTAAGCATTCTGAAATACATTCTGCAAGTACAGTGAGAGGAGACACAGCAGGTAGGCCATATAAGATGCCGCGGAAATGTTGCAGCTCTGATTAGAACACGGCTGAGTTAAGCATGGGTACACGGAATACACATCAATCAATACAACTCAGATGTCTTCTCCAGAACTCATTACATGACCACGATGTTAGATACATTATTACCACATTACTGATTTTAGAGGAGCTGTCCACTTTCATTCCGCCCCTCCGGTGTCCGCCTTGCCATGCAGGGCTCGCCATACGACGGGCATTGATATACCGGATGCAAAGTAGGTCATTTACAAATTCAACACAAGACTTTTTTTTTTTTTTACTGTACTCACGGTTCTAAACGATTACAGCAAATTAGTAGCAATGCTGGATTGGATAGCTCCAGCCAGAGTAATTCAGTAGGTGAGGATTTAACAGCGTTGTAATCTGTCTTTCAGTTTGTCAGATAGCTGTATATCCTCTGTGCACCAGTAGATAAAAAAACAAAAACAAGGGTAGAGATGTGGGCTTATTCATCAAGGCCGGTGCAAAAAAAAGGTAAGAAAGGAGAAAAGTTGCCAAAAGTAACCAATCAGATTTTGGCTTTGTTAACCATTTGTTTCCAGCACTGCAGTATGTTTGTTTTCTCTACTTCCATGTAACGATTGTGGAATTCTCTCCGTGATCAGCGCACAGGATGTGCGCTGACACTGCGGAAATCCTCCACAAACGTATAATTTGCGGGAACCCAGCAGAAGGTGTAATGCACCTGTAGAGGGAAATTCCTGTCGGCAGGTGGAGCTGTGGAGTGCAGAGGAACAGCTCCTCTGCCCTACCACACACGCCAGACAGGAATTGTACGAAGGAAAAAAAACGCAATCGCAAGAGAGGCGATTGAGAATGAGCACAGAGACAGATTGTATGTGTGTGCACCAAACTAGTCGCCAACCCACGACGGTGCACACACCACAGCAGATATGAAGTAGGAACGCAAGACGTGACACAAGGCTACAGCAAGGCGGAGCACGAGAGTAGCAAAGGCACAGCAAATCATACGAGGAGATAAGGAAAATAACAAACGCTAACTGAACGCAAACACCGCACTCATTCGCAACAGTGCACGCGTTCATGCGCGGTCTCCACGTGATAAGCACAATAGAGACAAGCACGCCTAACTAACCACTGACAGACAAACATGAAACAGAGGACGCGAGCGCTTGCTTAACGGTTACCTCACTGAGCCTCCAGCAAGCGTTCGTAGCTGACAAGACAGACACACGAAAACAGGGACAACCGAAAGATAGGATCCACAGCACTAGCGAAAAGAGGCCAGTGCGATCCAGGGAGACAGAGAGATGGAGATCAGACGGATCCACAGCACTAGCGCTAGGCGAGTGCGATCCAGGCAGACAGAACAGAAGGATCCACAGCGCTAGCGCAAGATGCTAGTGCGATCCGAGTACAGAGTAGCAGACCAGAAGGATCCACAGCACTAGCGCAAGATGCTGGTGCGATCCAGGAAGACAGAACAGAAGGATCCACAGCGCTAGCGCAAGATGCTAGTGCGATCCAAGTACAGAGTAGCAGACCAGAAGGATCCACAGCACCAGCGAAAAGAGGCCAGTGCGATCCAGGAAGACAGATCAGAAGGGGCTACCAGTAACAACCGCTGTTCTGGTTAGCACCCAGACACACAGAATGATTTCCTGTGAACCACCGCTGGGACAGGACAATCGCAACAGACAAACAAAACAGATAAGCAATCCTAACTGCACTAGGGAACCTGCCGAGTGCAGTCCCAGGAATTACTCTAAGCTGATATTCAAACAATGAGCAAGGCTGACACTCTCCAGAGTGTTTCACAGGAGGACTCCTTATGACCAGCCAAGGTCTGTGATATCACATGGTATATATAGAGCAGGCCTACAAGGGATGTGGCTAGGCAATTTGCATGACAAACGCATGCAAATTCCTCAGCAACAGCAAGCTGAAAAACTGACAAAAGGTCTCTCTTCCAGAGACCTGAAGAATGCAGACCTGAACAATGGTCAAAAAGCTGCCTGCCTGCACAGGCAGCTGAGCAGATCATTACATTCCAGTTTTGGCATAAGGATGTAAATACAGTATAATCTTGTTATAGTAGACTCCAAGGGAAAAGTGGTTTATTATATCAGAAGTTTACTATATCAGAAAATGTCCTAGAAATTGCCCAGTGTGCCCTGGTACACTTTCTGCTGCAAAGGAGCAACTCTGTCCTACCATTGGAAGTACTGAGTACAAGCACTTGCACTGCAAGGTTAAGTATACCTTAGGGCTGCATAGTCAGGCTGGACAAATGCTGGTACAGTAGCTAGGGATATTGCAGCCATCACTGAATAGAAACAGCCACTCGCTTCCTGTGAGTGGCTCCAATACCTCCAAAACGCGGGACTTGCTGAATTTGTCCTGCAAAACTTTCTGCTCACCCTTGGGCCAGTCATGAAGGCATCTTCAAAATGCAGCCAATCATAAGCCACTCGCATCTGTAATACGAGTGGCTCCAATACCTATGCGGGCAAGACTTAGCACTCTCCTCTCCACTTTCCTTAGTTTTGCAGCGAGACAGCCCACTCTGATCTGCACTACAAGTGACATTAGCCTGTACTGAACTCCACACGCTAACAAGGGAAGTGATACCCGGGAGAGAATACACTCCCATGGGAGGACTGTGACGATACTTTTATCAGTGATTGCATCGTGGAAGTGGTAATGCTATATCCTCTTTTGTTTCCATTTACATTATTCCTAATTTTCCCCAGGCTGCTTATTTGTACAAAGACGAGCAACAAAATTGATACGTGGGATGGAGGGTCTCATTTACCAAAAAAGGTTAGATAAACTGGGTTTATTTAGTCTAGAGAAAAGACGCCTTAGAGGGGATCTAATTAACATGTATAAATACATCAGAGGGCAATATAATAGCTTGGCGGATGAGCTTTTTGTCCCCAGGCCTTCTCAAAGGACTAGAGGACATGAACTGCGCATGGAGGAAAAACGTTTTAGCCATTTATTTAGGAAAGGGTTCTTTACAGTAAGCGTGATTAAGATGTGGAATGCATTGCCACAGGAAGTCGTTATGGCAAACTCTATACCTGCATTTAAAGGGGGCTTAGATGCTTTCCTTGCGTTGAAAGACATCTATGGCTACAATTACTAGGTAATGCCTAATGATGTTGATCTAGGGATTTTATCTGATTTTATCTGATTGCCATCTGGAGTCAGGAAGGAATTTTCCCTTTTGGGGTTAATTGGACCATGCCTTGCGGGTTTTTTTCGCCTTCCTCTGGATCAACAGGGATATGTGAGGGAGCAGGCTGGTGTTGTATTTTGTTCTCTGGTTGAACTCGTTGGACGTATGTCTTTTTTCAACCAAAATAACTATGTAACTATGTACTGTATATCCAGCGCTGGTACCACTCTACTTCTTTTAGAAATGTTATCAGGCATCAGCTGACCTGCATCCAGCCTGAAGAGAGCTGCCGACCATGGGTTTCACACTGACATATGACACATGCGCCAACCACTCTTTAATATATCAAGAGTCAGCGTCAAGAAGGGGACCAAAAACATGTTTACTATAACAGAAGTTTTGTTATATCTGGGTTTACTATACCAGGAGTTGCTCCCACAGACTTATAATGGAGATTGGCTGGGACCTGGAGAAGTAGTTTACTATACCTGAATGTTCATTATACACAAGTGTATTATATCGAGATTATACTGTATATCTCTGAAGCTGGTAATGAGCACAGGGTGCTTGCCGGCATGGGCCTATGTTCATTATTCTCAGGGATTTTTAGAGGAATGATCTGGGACGTCCTCCCTGAAGTCCAATCCCCCCATGCAAAGGTCAACAGAGGAAGCAATGCTGGAGTAAGTAGAAGAAGGGGGAAGGGGTGCCATTATATCACCGGGGGGGGCACTACAGGTGACCTTAGGATGCTCTATGAGCCACTCTATAGCAAGCTCTTAGGGTCACCCTATAGGAGGCTCAGTGGGAGTTCTGTATTAGAGGCACTATGTGTACCATTAGATGCATGCTGTGCATAGTGGGTCTATATATAGAGGCACACTATAAATGAAGTGGATGCTCACTTTACAAGGAAGCATTGTACTGTATGTGGTGGATTGTGAGGGTAACAACTAAATGCAGAGACCTGAGGGGTATATAGTAAAGGATGCAATTGGAAGGAACCCTTCTTTGCTCTGTCACTCTCATTCCTGTGTAAATAAAGTTATCTCACAGATTTTTACAGCAAAAAATGAAGGCTATAGTCACACTATTTTACCACATATCTGAACACTGCTACTGCCGTTAGGACACGGCCTAGTGCCTGCGGCTCTGGCGCTTTGAGTCCGCTGGGAGAAAAGCGCAATATAAATGTTCTGTCTCTTCACATATTCATTTTTACATGTAAATGTACAATTTGTGCTGCGTACATTTATTCGTATTCTACATTCTTATCTTGCACATAACTGGTGCTAATGCAGAACATTTTATTATTATTGATTTATAAAGCGCCAACATATTCCTTGGCACTGTACAAAGTAAGAAACGAACATGGGGTACATAATAATACAGACAATGGTATACATACGAAATACATCATTGGTGACAAAATACAAAATCGATACAAAATACAGATTTGGTAACAACAGTGATCAAAGTAACATGATGAATAAAATGTATAATGAATTCCAAAAGGGGAGAGCGCCCAGCCCTTGTGATCTTAAAATCTAAGGGAATGGGGGGGGAGGAAACACGAGGTGATATAGTATACAATAAACATATAGAGGCGGTGTGTTTTAGGATATCTAGTAGGAGTGCAATTTGGTCTTAGAACAAAGGGGAAGTGGTCTAAGGCAGAGCGTATGCGTGTTGCAACAAGTGAGTTTTAAAAGAGCATTTAAAGGTAACAAAGGTTGGAGAGTGACGGATGTGTTGCGGAAGGGCATGCCAGGACAACAGAAGGTCATGTGCAGATCTGAGATTGCGGTTGGGGTGGTATCTGGAAATTAGTGAGGAGATTGTGGAGAGCTTTGTAGGTTAGGGTTACGAGTTTGAACTGGATCCTCTGGTTTTAGTGTAATTTTAGTGTTAATTGCATGCTAGAGGATGACCGCCCCTTTGCCGAATGCACTCAGTACAGTCATGGCCAAAAGTACCTTGGCCAAATATTGGTTTTCAGAAAGTTTGCTGCTGTGTAGTGTTTTTAGATTTTTTTCTCGTCAGTTGTGGTGTTGGTGTGTGAAATATAATTACAAGCATTTCATAAGTTTCAAAGGCCTTTATTGACAATCACATCAGGTTTATGCAGAGAGTCAATATATGCTGTGTTGGCCCTTCTTTTTCAAGACTCTGCAATTTGCCCGGGCATGCTGTCAGTCAACTTCTGGGCCAAATCCAGATGGCAGCAACCCATTTTTTCATAATAAATGCTTGGAGTTCATCAGAATTAGTGGGTTTTTGTTTGTCCACCTGCCTCTTAAAGATTGACCACAAGTTCTCAATTGAATTAAGGTATGGGGAGTTTCCAGGCCATGGACCCAAAATTTTAAAGTGTTCCTCCCTGAACCACTTAGTTATCACTTTAGTCTTATGGCATGGGTCTCTATCAGGCTGAAGAAAGCCATTTTTCTTCACCGAACTGTTCTTGGATGGTTGGAAGATCCATCTATGGCTTAGATTGTAAGCCTCTGGCAGGGTCCTTCCCTAGTGTATTCTACATGATTGTGTGCCCCATCATTGTGCTCTTTACCTATGATCACCTCATACTTACTTACGTATTACTCTGGGTCTACCTAATCAGCCTAAAATTGCATGTTCATGTACTGTATTTTGTACCGCTTGCCTTGTATAACTTTCTCCTATGTTGTATAACCTTGTTACGTCTGTCATCCTTTGTATCACTGCATGTTTTTATTGTCCAGCACTGCATAATATGTTGGTTCTTTATAAATACAATAAATAATAATAATATGGCTGTGTTCTTAAGCAACATTGTGAAGTGCGTCCACTCCCTTGGATGAAAAGCAGCACCACACATGAATGGTCTTAGGATGCTTTACTGTTGGCATGAGACAGGACTTATGGTAGTGCTCACCCTTTCTTCACCCAACCAAAGGTGTAGCAATAGCCATAGCAGCCATACAAGCTCTATGGGGCCCTGGAGCAGAGGGGGCCCAGGTGGTTCTTGATGTATCCCCCAGTAGCTCTCTTGTGTTCCTCCACCCTATGATTTTAAAGAGAAACTCCGACCAAGAATTTAACTTTATCCCAATCAGTAGCTGATACCCCCTTTTGCATGACAAATCTATTGCATTTCACAAACAGACCATCAGGGGGCGCTGTATGACTGATTTTGTGATGAAACCCCTCCCACAAGAAACTCTGGTACCGCGGTACTCTGGGCAAACTGCCACAATGTAACAATGTTCACAGACAGGAAATGGCTGTTTACAGCTGTCTGTAACAGCCAAAACAGCTAGGAGCAGCTACATAACCTGCCCACAGTAAAAATGTCACCATGTGATAAATGTCAGAATGTAAATCTGGGAGAGGAAAGATTTTACAATGAGCAAACACTGACTAAATCATTTATACATAATTATTGTAAAAATGAACCACTTTTTTTATTGCATTATTTTCACTGGAGTTCCTCTTTAAGTTCCAATGGAAGTACCTGATTCGCCGTGCAAAGTCAACAGCACGTTACTGTGCAACTTCCACGGCAATACACCAGTGGTAGAATGCATTGAAGTCAATATGCGATGCAGACATTTTAAATTTGTTGCTGGCGGTGCTGCGCATATGTGCGGAATGACGCAAATACGCCGGGGACGCCGGGAATCCCAGTTACGTACCTCCTGTCCAGCAGCATGTACATCACTGGGCAAGGGGCAGTGAAGGGTGTGCGGGGTGGAGGGCGGCTTTATGCATATGACCCTGTCGGTGCATGGCACACTCTGCCGCAAGGTCATATGAATCTACTTTTTGCCATTACGGTGCGATGCGAGGGGGCGGAGCCTTACACCGCGATGATTTCCGCAGATATAACTCCAGCCTTAGCGTTTGCCTTAATAGTTGATGTTAGCAGTAAAAAAACAGGAGAGCGGAAAGGCAATTGCTTTTCCTAAGCACAGCATGTAAGTAATAAGTGTCTCATATCCTCCACATATAGCTATTCAATTAGACACTGGAAATATAAACGTAACACGTGGTGATTATATTATGTACATTAACAATATAACATGTATGGACATCTATTAAATGTATTTCAGTAATGAAACCCTCTCGCTAATTGTGGAATTCAATGATCTGCTCATCGTTTGTACACACGCATACTACATATATTTTCATTTTATACAAACATAACAGATCTGTTTGAAACCACTTATCATGTGTGCTTTTGTGGGTTTTCTTTACGGGCAGCGTAGAAGGTAATAATGAACATCCTGTACAGTGATTTGCAAGCGGTATTTAGCTAGAAATATACAGTGTTATGCACAGGCGGCTCTGACCGCTGCTAGTCATTCTGCAGGATTGTGACCATATAGGGGGAATATCGTGCAATGTTGGGAGTTGTAATTTTGCAGGAGACGGGCTACTGAGTGTTTCCTCCCTGTGGAGTACTTCTGATCTATCTATCATTGTCCCTTCACGTGATTGATAGTTTAATAACGTTTCAGGGAACAACACAACTGACACACACAAGCTGGGGATCCAGTTCTCAATAAGAGAGACGCAATTCCAAAGTAAATTGTCTATAGGCACATTTTGGGCGCACACTGTGTTTGTTGACAAATGAAGTATTGCGGTGCTTGAAGGGGCACCCGCTGGTAGCAGGCAACCTTTTATAAAAGAATATGTGGAAAAAGGGGCAACGGTTGACATTATGGGAGCGGTCAAGTAAAAACAATTTGCATACTTTCAGAAAGAAAAAAAAAATCATGATCTCTCTGTCAGCGATTAGCGCTGCCTTTGTTATTAAACTGTGAGAGGAAGTCTAATCAGAAACTGGTATCATTTTTATTTTCTTTTAAAGTTCTTTTGATGCGTTTGTGGTTTTATTCCATGCCGGAGATTTCTAGAAGCCAAGTGCTGACTTTCAGAGGAGAGAGTCACCCTCAGAGTGAGATAATACAAATAGAAATGAGATGAGTAGTGTTTCCCTCACCAGTAGGCTGCCTTTGTATCTTTTTTCTCTCACTCTGAGGGTGGCTTTTCTCCTCTGCACATCAGCAGGCAGCCAGCATGGCAAGGAAAATCTTTTCAGTGATTTCTGAGCACCACAGTATGAAAGTTTAAAGAACTTCAAGCATGTATTTCAAACTCCTTCCAAGTTTTATCAATCATTGAAATTAGTGTTTAAATACTGGTATTTTTTGCTTATATAGTTAAAAAGATCCTGTTTTGATCGCCAAATCAGCGTTTATTATTTTGTGAGTTTTTCTTTGCTTGGCAGGCTTATCTCGTCTCGTCGTCCTATTTCAGCAATGATAAATGTTTCTCGTAGTCAGAAGTCACTCAAGCTCTTGTCTCTGGAGCTGTCAATCAAGAATTTTCATACATCAGTCTAGTGCCTGGGGACTTGGAGGGAGAGCTGACTAAAAAGAAGGGTTGTCTTATAATAAATAATACTTGTAGTTAATAACATTTAAAGAACAGCATTTTAAAATTATTGCTATTATTACTTAGTATTTATATAGCGCCAACATAGTCTGCAGTGCTGTAGAGAGTACATTGTCTTGTCATTTAAATGTCCCTCAGAGGGGCTCACAATCTAATTTACTACCATTGTCATATGTCTATCTATGTATCATAGTGTAGGGCCAGTTTTGGGGGGATGCAATGAACTTATCTGTATGTTTTTTGGGGGATTTGGTGTGGGAGTGCCCGTAGGAAACCCATGCAGAAAGAGGGAGAACATACAGTATTCTGTGCAGATAGTGCCCCGGCTTGGATTTGTCCGGGGACTCATGATGGGGTAAACACAAATTTAGGGTATACTTTAAATAAATGTGACATGGGCCTGGTTCAACTTGCCATGCACGGGCAGATCACAGCAGTTTTACTGTTACTAACTTAGTAATGGTTAAATTAATGTACACTGTCTGCACATGGCAATCTTACCTTTAGTTGGTACATTAGGCCCATGGTCTGCTTCTTGAAGTTACAGACCTGTTTACTGCAGTATGTTTCCACTGTTATTTTTCCCATGTTTGACTTCTGCTGTCTGGTGAAAGGTAGTGCATAGCAATTTATCAGTATAGGTCACCACCAGTTACTACATAGATCTGTGAATGGGAACAGAGTTCCTATTCACCGATCTAAGTGCCTGTGATCATTGACCACTGGCATGAATGAGATGCCATGGCCATTGATAAAACAAAAGTAAAACATAATCACATTACTTCCTGTTGATGTACTAACAGTACGCACAGGAGGATAAGGGGGGGGGGGGTACATCTAGTGGCCAAATAGTAAAATTACAGTTGCATACATTCCAATAAAAAAAAATATAAAAAATACCCCATTAATTAACCCCTAACATCCCTTCCTATAGTTAACAAAATAAAACACTTTTATAAAAAATGTAAAAAAAAAACAAAAAAAAACATAGTTACCTTAGGGACTCAACTTTTTTATATGAATATCATGAGGGTATATTACTGTTATTTTTGCAAATATGGGCTTTTAATTAGTGATGGACACAAAATGGAATAAATACACCTTCATTTCCAAATAAAATATTATTGCCATACATTGTACTAGGGACATGCTTTAAACGTTGTAATAACCAGGTTTTATCCATAGTAGCACGTTTTATTTTACAACTATAATGGCTGAAAACTGAGAAAAAAATAATTTTTTCCATTTTGTTCTTATTATTCCAGTTAAAATCAATTTAGATTAATAGAATAGCGAAACATACCACCTAAAGAAAGCCTAATTGGTGGCGAAAAAAAAACAAGATATAGATAATTTCGTTCTGATAAGTAGTGATAAAGTTATTGGCTAATGAATGAGCACTAAAATGTGAAATTTGCTCTGATCCATAAGGAGAAAAACTCCTCAGTGGCGAACTGATTAAACTGAGACTTTATTTTTATTTATTTTTTTGTTTGTTTTAACAAAAATAAGAATGTGCTGCTGTTATTATGATATAATTATTATTCATTGATGTCTAGCAGGCGAAGTCTCCTAGAATGATAGGAACTCAGCTGGTTATTTAGCCCATCTGAATCTTCTCCTGTCTAAATTGAAGTACACCTCATTATATTCTGTGCCCTATACAGTGTGTGCCTTACCACAGCCTATCTGTATGTAGTGTTTTGCTCCCTGCTTCCCATATTCCGTGTACCTCTTCAGCACAGGGCACATTACACATCTCTCCCCTCTCTGTGACATGACGCTGGGCCGGCATCAGATGCCACTTCTTGATTGTTTGCTTGTATGGGACATTAAAAGATGAATGTCATTGTTGATAAGATGTCTCTTTAATATGTATTTATTCATAAAATATTTCTCCAGGAAAGATAAAACAAGACATAAATGTTGTTTCATTATGCACCATGATATGCAGAGCAGAGAAACAAAGACCCCGGACAGAATTAACAATGATGAGATGCATTTTGTCAGGAGAAAGGTCCAGAAGTCACTGGTGTTCACCCAGATAACAGTCACATGGCCCTGTGTAATATTTCACACTGTATCTGCCCTTCCTCCCCATTATAGTCCTGCTAATCAAGCTGGCAGCGTAAAGGAGGCTGTGATTAATTGCCACTGGCACCAATCACTAATCACCCAGGGTGTCATAAGACTGAGTACTTGTGGCATTGTACACCTGCTTATGTGACTCCCTTAAAGGGTACCCGAGGCGCCATGTGACATGATGAGATAAACATGTGTATGTACAGTACAAAACATATTAATAAACAGGCTGTTTTACTAGTTTTATTTTGCTGTCTGAAAGAGTTAATTTTTAGACATGGAAGTCACTTCTATGTCTGGAAGTCACTTACATGTCTAAAAATGAACTCTTTCAGACAGCAAAATAAAACTAAATAAGTGATTTTTTTTCTGATATCCCATAGTTTTATTTTATTTTTACACAATTATGAAATAGAATGAATGTTTTGTTACCCCTGCTCAGTAGCAGCTTATTAAGTGCCCCAGAGTAAAAAATACATGAACTATTGATCCGATTACTATCTCCTTCTGCTCTCAAAGTTGTATTCTGCCAGTAAAACTTTTATTGCTGTAATTGGCTTTTCAGTGATGCTTACTATATTCTCGACACGCTACTGACAACAAGACAAAAGCTGTCACAGATATTAAAAAAAAAAAATCACTTTTAGGAGTAGGAGGATGAAGACAATTATTTATCTCATCAGTTTATTTTCACCTCGGGTTCCCTTTAACTGGTTAGTGTTCCACGGTTTTACCCCTTATGGTTCCTGACATTTTTTACACTTTAGCTGTGTCGTTTTGAAACAGCAGTAACTTAAATTAACTTAAATACTTATGCCATCTTAGTGAGATATATCTTGTTTTTTTTTCCAGTACAATCTGGGCTTTCTTTGGGTAATTTCCCCCCCAAAATATTTAATTTTATGGGAAAAATTAGGCATAAATGCGATTGGTTGCATTCGCTAGGGCGCCAGGTCGGGGGCCATAGTGCTGTACAGATGCATCGCTAGGCAACGGCAGAGCGATACATCTGTAGAGTGTTGGGGACCCAAATTTTTGCCCTAACGATTTCATCTGATCGCTGCAGGCGGCAGTCATTAAAAGTTTATAAACGGTATAGGTATTGCAGGGGCTAATGGGTTAATAGGCTAGGTTGGGGTTAAAAATTAACTGGGGATTTAATAAAAAAACAACACTTTTTATTTTGTCACTTTAAAAAAAAAACTTTTTTGTCCCTAACTTTATTGAATGATTGTTGGTATTAGCTAGCAGCAGTCATTCACAGAACCATGCATGTGCACGACCACGTTCACGCTCGGGATCTCACATGGGCATACATGGCGGCAGGTGGCAAATTTTTCAATACATAATGTAGATTCTACAACCTAAAACCTACAGCAGCACTAAGGCCCGGTTCACATTAGCGTTTTTTTTGCGGATCGGAACGTATACTGTACAAACGGAACAGATGCGAATGGATCCAATGTTAACCTATGGATCCATTCACATGCGTCCGTTGGTACGGATACGTACCATATGTTGAGTCTACGGATCTAAAAAATGCTGCAGGCCCTCATTTTCCAGACCGTTCTTCCCAGCAGAACGGATCCAGACAAAAAATACTGCAGCATTGGGGCAAAGGGAAACGGAAAAATTTTTCACACTAGTGAAGAAACGGACCGTTCCACAGGGGATGGGGGCATGTGACTACGCAAATCTAGCGACGGGAGGGTGAGGGGAGGGTGCAGCAGCCGAGCGGGTGGGGGAAGGAGGGTTTATACATACCTAATTTTTCAGTAGTAGCCGGCGGTAGTGGCTTCCGTCGTCATGTGACTACATTCCTGTGAAGCGCTGTGTAGTCACAGCGGAACAAGAGGAAGCTTCTACCGCCAGCTACTACTGAAAATTAGGCATGTATATGCTGAGTGAAAACGGATCCGATCAATCATAGATCAGATCCGTTTTCACTATGTGAACCGGGCCACTGACTGAGCCATCCGGATCCGGTGAAGCGGAGACCGGATCCGCTCACCGGATCCTTTTGGCTCAGAACGCTAATGTGAACCGGTCCTAATTAGGACGTAGAATTTACGTACTGGAACTACAAGCAGTTAAGAAACTTAACACACACACACCGCGCACACACACACCGCACACACACACACCGCACACACACACACCGCACACACACACACCGCACACACACACCGCGCACACACACACACTTTTGTAAACAGAAAGACACTGCTTCTCTTCATTATTATATAAGCATATTTGGGGGACATTTATCAGCTGTGTTGGAATTATTGCGCATACATTTTTGACAAAGGCATGAATTTTGATGCAAATACAGAGGGAGGTTTTGAAGGTCATGCTCAGAAATCATAAATATGACACTGTGCATAAATCAGGCACAATTGCTTTTGCAATTCCAGCATTTTAGCTTTTAACGTATGACAAAAAAAAAAGGAACAAAAATTCTCCATTTGATGATTAAAGATGATACATTAATTTTACATATTTCTAAATTTCATCATTTACATAACAGAGCTGTGGTGTTCATCAGTATATGACATCCAGCTAGATTTCAGCAATTTAATGCAGTCACTAAAAATGAGACTTGAGTATTTGATGCAGGGTTGGTGTGCCTGGCACATTGTTTCATAATCCTCTGATCAGCATTAACATAGTAGAGGAGACAGCAGGGCAACTCCAGAAAATTTCTTTCTTTATTTGTATACATTTTAAAAATGACAGTAATTGGTAGACTCTCACCGATAGAGAGAGATGCAGGCAGGCCCGGATTTACATCACAGGAGCCTATAGGCACAGATGTTCAGGCACACTAAACTTTGCCCTCCTCAAACTCACAAACTCCCAGCCGAACCGCACTGCAAGTGTGCTGGCTGACCCAGCTGTTACCTCTTTCCTACTTAACTTGCCCGATGTAGGTAGCCACATGTGCCACATGTAGAGTAGTCACATGTAGGTACCATTTATGGTCCGCTTGGGACTTTTCATAGGGAAGGAGGGAGGTGCTAGGGGACAGGAGTAAGCTGCCTCTCCATCATCTGGCGGCTTTAAGCATGTGCCTGCAGTGCCTTATGGAAAATCTGGCTCTGGTGCCTTATGAAAATACTGTGCAGAGGCTGACAGCCATTTTGCGCTAAGTCATGTAGCACAGTAGCACTTCATCAGTGTTTTGTGGTCCCGACAAAGCCTTATGTTATGTGCTCTTCTTCAGCGGTTCATGATCTTGACACAGTACCATGTTACGCAGCTCTTCGTCAGTGTTTCATGGTCCTGACAAAGTGTTATGTAATGTAGTGCCTTGTGGTCCTCACAAACCACTGCGACCTTGTGCACATAATTTGGTAACTGGTGGAATTTGAGCCAATTGTACGCTTTTCGTGGGTCTCAAGCCTGCTTTCTCAGGCAATAATACAGATAGGAGTAACTCGGTAGTTGTGTAGCCAAGTAAAGCGCCTCTGTACTTGGCTACACAACTTCTGAGTTACTTCTATCTGTATTGTTGCCTGAGGAAGTGGGCAAGAGACCCGCGAAACGTGTTGCATTTGTCCTGGAGTACGAATTAAATCTTGTTTAAACCATACATAGTGGTTGTGTTTGGTTTTGGGGAGGTAAGTACATCCTTGCCCCCCAACTTTTATCTGTTTTTACCTATCATCAATTTTTACTCTGCTGGCGCCTCTGTTTCCATTGCAATTAGTGTTATCCACCTGGTGGATGGGTGTACACCCCTTCTTTCCTTCTATAGAGAGCGACTTTTTAGCCTGAGTGGGGACAGGCCTAATATCCCCATGAGTGCTTTAAGTGGTTGCCTGAACCTGGCAACCCATACTTGTGAGTATATTTCTATTTGCTGCTACTTTGGCGTTCCTTTATCATCAATAATACACTATTGGGGCTCTCGATTGTGTATTTCCTTTCTTTTACAGGTACTGATCTCTGGAGGAGGAAGGCTCTGGGTCCTATAGAGCCTTCCTACTCCTCTCCTGTTCCCCGAGATCCAGCGTTGTGACATTGCAAAGCAGTATCCAACGGATCGGTCCGAATATTGCTCTGTGCTGCCACAGGACAGGAGGCTTCGAAAGTCTTCGGGAGCTCAAGTATTCCCAAAGACGGGAGGTTCCATACTGCGCATGTGGGGGCACACATTCTCGCCCGCTCACGCATGCGCAGTACAGAGCCAACCATCTTCGGGAGCACTTGGGCTCTAATTTCTCCTTCAAATAAACTGATAAATACTGTACTCGTACTTTTGCCAAAAGTATTAAAAGCAGTGGGTCAGCAGGGAAGACAGGCTTTGCGCATTGTTTAAAAGGGCATAAATATGGTAGCCTCCATATCCCTCTCACTTCAAATGTCCTTTAAGTAATTATTGGGGTTGCAAAGGTACCGGACATGTTTTACTTCCAGTTTGAGGAACGTTATGCAAGGAAAGCTTTAAAAAATAAAGAAATATGTCATATCTTTAAATTGCACATACATACCCAAGGCTTGGTTTTCTTTGATTCTGAAGCACTGTGAAAAGAGCTTAATGCAAAAATTAATTCCATGAAATGTACTACTTATCTCCTGAGGTGTGTGTGACCTGCACTGTGGTAGACTCTGCATGTTTAGCACTCACAGCCAGGATGGGGTGGTGGTCACAGCAGTGCGTTTGTTGCACTGGAGTATCCACATGTCTTGTGGGAATCTGATCGGATTTTACCCCGTGGCCCCTGGGGTTTCTGCTCCACAACCGCAGGGATCTCAGCCAATTTACTCTGTAGTAACTCAAACCTCTATTGATTGCATGAAGCCATTTATTTCCTATGAAGATTGCACAGAACATAATGGGATGTACTGGCAGCAAAGCAGGCTGGAATCACATTCAGATTTGTGCGGTATAAATCACAAGTCTCCTTACTGTTACCTAATGCATATTTAATCACAAATATGTTTGCCCTTGTTCATACTATTACAAACAAGGATGTGTTAAGTAGTACACATCCTGCCATTAGCTCTACCCTTGAATCTTTCTTCCAGTGATCCTGTTACTGTATCTCTCCTGACAGACTCCACAGGCAAGTTACAAGGAACTTTGAAGCTGTGTGTGTCTGTCATAAGGACAGGCTGTCAGATCTGCATGCCATCTGCCTCTCTGACTCCGCTTTGATACTGTGTAATGACTGCATTTGAACCTGTTTGTGAATAATATACATAATCTCTTACCCTATGCCACTGCTAGCTAGGTTCCTTATTTAAATATTTCTCTTCTGGTATAGGAGCCAGTTCCAGATAAATCTACTAGTTAGGTACCTCATCTCTCTCAATAAAGCTGCGGTCACATTATTCAGAGTGACCATTACAAATGTGCACCGTATTTAAAGGACCTCTGTCATGAAAATCTTAAAATGTAAAATATATCTAAATGTTTACAATTAAGAAGTGCGTTGCTTCTAGAGTAAAATGAGCCATAAATTACTTTTCTCCTATGTTGCAGTCACTTACTGTAGGTAGTAGAAATCTGACAGAACCGACAGGTTTTGGACTAGCCCATCTCCTCATGGGTTCACAGGGATTTATTTATTTTCAAAATTTACTTAGTGAATGGCAGTTGCTCTGTCCAACTGCAAAAAAAGTGTACGGTGAGCAGGGAGGCTGTTCAGCATCTTTGTATAAATGTTTTTCAGGGAGTGTCTTTATAAAGAATAAAGGTCATGCTGAGAATCCCCTATGGAGAGATGGACTAGCCAAAACCAAAAAAGTTGGTAATGTCAGATTTCTACTACTTACTGTAAGTGACAGCAACATAGGAGAAAAGTAATGTATGGCTCATTTTACTCAGGAAGAAACGTACTTCTTATTTCTATGTGTTTTACATTTTAAGATTTTCACTACAGTTCCTCTTTAAAGCAAACAGGAAGTGAAAAAAAAAGGAGAATATAATGAATTGTATGTGTAGTACGGATAATGAACATTAGTAGCAAAGAAAAGTCTCATATTGTTATTTTCAGTTATATAGTTTGTTTGTGTTTTTTAGGACATTGCATCATACTGTCACAGTTCCAGTTTTATAACCACACTCTGTATTTTAAACTATAAACACAGCAGAAATAATGACCCTTTGAACTTTTCTGCAGTAAAACTTTACCTCAAGCTGTCTCTCACTGTTTTCAGTGAATGTTTTACTGTGGTCACATAGGTATTGATTAAGATAGATGCATTACATCCTTCAAAGGCTAAAACGTCAACATTTATTTAATCCATATAAAGCAGGTATCACAGTCTCATACAAAAAATTCACAGTACACGAGGCAACAAACCTCATGACCACCAATTAGGAAGGTCCAAAACAAAGGAGGTGCTGAGGAGGTTGGTAAACGTTTCGCCCCACTATTAGGGCTTTCTCATTGCTGCTTGACGGCACCAATCAGTCAAAGCCTGGGACAACCCACCAAAAGGGTGGTGTCCCAATAAAATAAGCCTCTCAGCACTACATAGGATCAGTCACCCATTCATCCATATCACCAACGCTCTCCGTGGACTCGGTCCCTCTGGGCTCGAGGGAAATGCCTTCTTTTTCTGACTCTTTTATTCCTTTATACCTGGGCAGCATGGTGACATAGTGGACAGCACTCTTGCCTTGTAGCACTGGTGTCCCAGGTTTAAAGCTGGTTCAAAACACTATCTGTATGGGATATGTATGTTCACCCTGTGTTTGCATGGGTTTCCTCCAGACACTAGTTAACTTCTACATCCCAAAAAAAACACTAGTAAGTTAGTTGGCTTCCCTTCTCTAATACGGGCTTTGGACTATAATAGGTACATCATACTATGATTATTGTAGAGATTAGATTGTGAGCTCCTCTGAGGGCCAGTGATTTTCTCGATGACTGAAGATTTTTTGAGCGCTGAGCGGTTGTTTCCGCGATATCACGACATAGGTACAGGCACACACCCACACGAACATCGCAATAATGACCGTCACGGCACATCGGATCGCTAAGATCTCCGACAACTCCCGTGCAAAGTAATGCTATTGCTTGAAGTCTCGTTCGCCCCCGACGTGTAGTGTAATGTGACATCATGCATACCCGCTGGCGGGAAGAAGCATCGCTTGACAACCATCGTCAAGGGGACGTTGCAGAACCTGTCGGGTGGTGAGTACCAGGCTTGATGCTGGGAATACACGGTTCGTTTTTGAGGTGATTAGATGGTTCAATAGATAATTTCCGACATGTCCGATGTCCCTTTCGATCCTTTACCTGCTCGATTTCAGATAAAAGTGAATGGAAAAGGATAAGAAAAAAAAGACTGCAGAATCGAGCAGCAAAAACGATCGAGAGGAGAATCGAGCGCCAGAAACGAACAGTGTATGCCCAGCATAAGTGACGCGACTGTGGACTCTGTAAAGTACTATGGAAGATACCTTATCATCAAAGCATTCAGCATTCCCCTCCCATTAATGGTCTCTGCATGTCTGACCCAGCCTGGGTATGCAAACCAGGGCCCTGGTGCAATAAAAAAAAAATCTTGCTGTTTTTGCACCTTGTCTACAAAACATCTTTTCAGCTTCCAGCAAGCCCAAATTAAGTTATGCTTGATATTATTTACTTATCTACTTTTTAGCACTTTTTTTTTACTAGATGTTAAAAAGGTAATTTGTAGTTAAGACAAGAAAACATCTATTTGAGAAAAACTTTTGGAGTCAGTGCCCAGGTGTTCGGTCCGCACTCTCTTATCAGCACCTAGCAGGAGAACCAGACAAGTATCATTTTGCTAAAGTGGACCTGAACTCTTGCACAGGAGAGAAAGAGAACCTAGATAAATGCACCCTGTATGTATTTAGAGAGTTTAGTCTTTCTAATTCCCCCTCATGTGTGACTAAGCACAGTGTAATTTGATCTCTCAGCTGTATCAGTTGGCTGCCTTGGATGAACAGCTAATTTGTAAGCTCAGGATACTAACACTATGGGCTCGATTCACAAAGCGGTGATAACCCAGTTAAAGACTTTAGGCGTGATAACCATTTTTATCATGCCTAAACTCAGTTTAGGCATGATAAGTTTAGGCATGATAAGTTTAGGCATGCTAAGTTTAGATAAGTTTAGATTGCGCGCAAAGTCCCGCACGCAAAGCAGTGCCATTAAACTCTATGCAAAGTGCACCAGACTTTGCTAGCGCAAAACTTTTGATCAGCTGTGCACTGCAGTGCTAGCCCAGTTGGTGCTTAAACTTATCACACCTAAAAACTTATCACACCTAAACTTATCACACCTAAACTTATCATGCCTAAACAGAGTTTAGGCGTGATAAAGGGCTTTTCACCACGGTGCTAACTGTTAGCACCGCTTTGTGAATCAGGCCCCTTGTCTTCTTCCATGAAAGCAGGAAGTACACTGCAGATTTATTGCAGGATTTGTTTCAGCTGTAACAAAGACATGTTTTTCTTTAAAGGTTATCATACTGTTGCATATCTTTTAGAGCACAGTGGAAGTGCAAAGTTCAGGTCCCCTTTAAACGTTGGACAGATATGGTGACCTTCATAAAATTTCTCCAAATATAAGTTTGCTTTACGGATTAAAGAAACGTTTTCTTTATACAACCAGCAATATTTTTTTTCCATGAACTTCTCCTTTAAACATTCATTAATTCCTGCATTACCTCTAAGACATTGCGGAACTTCCAGTCTGATATTCTGACATGCTGGCTGCGGAATGTTGAGATAGATCCCTCAGAGACTTGGAGTAACTTTGTCATTGGGGACCTAATTAATTGCCTAGGCATGCTATGTAACACATGCACTTATAGAGTTGTACAGCGAAATCAGCTATATCACAATTGCAGCCAATGCCCCCCTTTAGTTAACATTTATTTCTCTGGAGAAATGAATGTGAAGGTTTTTGCCGTGAGAGATTTGTGTATGGATCTGCCCATGAAACGGCTTTGCTTATAGAAAGAAAAGTAACATTGTTCAATTACTGATTCTCGACTTGCTGTCTTTTATCATTTCCGGCAAATGGTCTGAATAGTCTAAACAGAGTTTGTCTTTCAATTTCATTAGGCTGGAACATACGAGCCTCTTGGAAAAGAATCTAGCGGCTACCGAAGATATGCATGGCAGATTACAAACCAACATAAAATCAATTCATTATTTAAACCAGAAGGTAAGGTCCACTCTGTCTCCACCCAACACAATTCATTATGTATTGTCTGTATGATGGACCCTAATAATACGGGTCAAATAATATTTTGTGTCTTTGACGCTCATTTGCAATCATTGTAGTAAAAAAGTAACGTCAAGGTTCTTCTTACCAAGCAGGGAAGTATTTGATTTGTGATTGTGAACAGTTGTGTCCTCTCTGACGGGTTTTGTCCTCGGTCACGTTATAAATACAAAATACATGATATTGCCTGCAGTAGTAGAATGCAAGGTTAACACATTCACTGTACTGCATTCTGTGCTAGCCACTCACCCTTATAGTGTACATTAAGTTGGGACACACCAAAAAGTGGGCACCTGTTTTTGATAATAAAATGATCCTTAATATCTATTCTTTGTATTTAAAGTGTAAATAGTGTACAGTATTGTAATAAAATATTGGTATATATTTACAATATTTTACTACAACTTAACCTTACCCTACCTACACAGAAGCCTCCCCCTTCCAATGGATGCCTAAACCTAACCCCCCCCCCCCTCCTGACACCTAACCTTAAAATCCCCCTTCCTGATGCCTAACCCTAAAACCCCCCTTCTTGATGTCTAACCCTAACCCCCCCCCCCCCCCCCTTTTGAAGCCTATACCTAAAACCACCCTTCCTGACGCCTAGCCCTAAAACCCCACTTCTTGACGCCTAACCTGCAAACCCCTTTCCTGACGCCTAACCCAAAAAAAAACCTTCTCGATACCTAACCCTAAACCCCCACTTTCTAACTTTATAATGTTCAAAATGATACATTTCAGAACCATCATTTTCAAAAATAAATTGTAAATACAAAACATTAAACATTTCATCAACAATAACATTCTAATGTTCAAAATGATAAAAAATGTCAAACTGTAGCATTGTAATTTTCTAAATGATAATTATTGTGCACCCAAATTTCTGTTTTGGGTGCCTAATAGCTGATATTTGCATTAGCGCCTACGGTGCACCCAAATCATCCAGTAGCCCCTAGGTGACCAAATTCTCCTCCAAGTGAGTGAGAGGGTTTATGTTTTCCTGGTTTTTATTTTACAGAGTATTCCCATGACTGTACTCTTGAACTCTGATGATACATCTGAAAATTCACAATTGTTCTGTATTGTAGTCAGAAGGTAGCATGAAAGGCAGGAAATCAGCACAGAGGATCAGCAAAGTAGCCTTTAAAAAAATAAGTCAACAATGACATCTCTCACATCCTGTCGCTGCTGCAGGCTTTTTTAATGTGTAGCTTCAGTCTCAGAAATCTGACAGTATTGTTTTTCCTGTGGTCAGGCTGAAATCCAGTAGCCTGTAGTCATTAGAACTTGTTTTCAGTCTGTCCTGAAATTGTGATTCTCAGATTTCTGTCTTTGGATGTTGTGTCCATGCTTGACATCATTTATTGCCTCTGCTCAGAGGCATAACTAAAAATCATGGGGCCCTCCAGAAAAACTTTGATGGGGCCCCCATTGTTCACACCCTTTCCCTTGCCTACCCCTGATGACCCTCACAAAATTGGGGTGTATCTTTCAAGGGTCATAAAACAAGTGGGGCTATCATCTCCACTCCCATATAAAGTGAAGCCACAAAAACACCTTATCTGAGGGATGGACCCCTTTAACAGAGGGAGTGAAGTAGTGTTTTTTGCCCCCCTTATAGCTCTGGGCCCCCCTGTAGCTGCAGGTGCTGCTTCCTTCTAGTTATGCCCCTGCCTCTGCTCCATTACAAAGGTTCAGGTCAGACAGATCTACCACTGCACCAATGTCATCACTTCTCTGGGGAGGGTTAATAAGTCTTTGGGCAGGGGTGAGGTGGACAATAGATGGTGAGAGGAAAAAGAACACTTTCACATGGACCTCAGCTGAGTAATTATATATATATATTTTTGTAGAAGACGGAGTGTGAGTTTTTCTCAGTGAAGGAACCATCTGCCTGATTTCTGTTCCCTCAAGTTTCATAGATGGCTACTAGATTTGACCATCAAATTGATCGCTTTCAGATCAAATCTGATCTAAGAAGGATCAAATCCTTCCACACACTGTATCCAGATTTTCAATAGATTCCATCATGAAATATGTTGAAAATCTTTCGAGCCATGCACCACCTGCTGAGCCCCTCATGTCTCCCCTAAGTAATGTGTACCCACCGGGGTTTGTGAGCAAAGTTGCATGTCCAGCAACCTGTTTGATCTCTTTTGGCCAAATTTCGATTGATCAGGCATTATTTACGGCATTGATTTCTAGCAGATTCAATCACTGTGATTGAAACTGCTGGGTATGGCCACCTTAATTCCTGAAGATGAGAGACTCGGGACAGACATAGAAATATTTCCCAATCTGATCAAAAACAAGCCACGTTAGCAACAGTAATCTCATGTATGTGTCATTTTATGCTGCTTTTTATGCATAAGTGGCTTAGTCATTGATAAGTGAGGATGATTAATATAGCCCCTTAGGACACATAATTGAATCCTAGTTGAGAATGGCAGCTCTGTTGACATTGTGCCATTTTACAGTTGTCTTCCGCCTCCTTTAAGAAGGAATATTGTATTTTCTTTATGTTGTGAGGTGATGACTCATCAAACGCCAAACTTATATCTTATTTCCAAGATTTCATATGGTCATCTCTACTTACTTCCGATGGGCCACAAACCAGCCTGTGATGGGGATGTCTCCATCATTGTGAGCAGCCACAGGTTCCTCTACATTATTATTATTATTATTATTATTATTATTATTACTAGCTTATCTCGGGTTATGAATTTAGTTGTTGGCTCCATTCACTTTCTTGAATATTAATCCCAGTCAAAAAGTGACTAACTATGCCAAGTTTGAGAACCCTGCGAAGAACAGTCTAAGAATGGCTGCAGTGTACATTTTCCCATGTAAATGAATGACTGAAATTTGATTGGCTGCTTTATGCTCCACCCACTTTTCCTGCATTTTGAACCTCGTTTAAGTGACCAACTGTGCCAAGTTTGGGGACTCTGGCTTTATTACGGTGAGAATGGCAGCTTTTTACATTTTTTTCCATTGAAGTGAATGGGTGAAATTTGATTGGCTGTGGTTCCGCCCAGGTGTGGAGGGGGGACGCAAGACACCCAGAACATATCATCCCTGGTAGTAAGTGATCTGTATACCAAGGTTTGTTGAAATCATTCAAGATGTTTTTGAATTGGGCGGTACACACACACGCACGCACGCACGCACGCACGCACGCACGCACACACACACACACACACACACACACACACACACGATTTTATATATAGATTATTATTATTAATTCTAAATAAATGAGCCTCATGAATAAATGTAATGGCTTGGTGACATCTTTTTTTTTTCTTTCTTGTCAACATTCTAATTTGGCATTGTTAATATCTCAGCACTTTGGCTTTGAATAGGGTGCATCCTCCATGGAACATACATTATCTTTGCTAGATTGCGCTGGCTAGCAAGTCTCTAATGATGTGCACTCACTATTCAATTCAGATCAATAAATAATGCAGTAAGTATGGAGGGATGCACAGCACAGTCTGTACAGGCAATAGGTGGCAATCTCTCTTTGTCCTCAGGCTATAAATGTGTTAAAGGATGAATAGAGACTGCTGTCTATTGCCTATACAGACTGAGCTGTGCATCCATTCATACTTAGTTCATCCTTCAAGGAGTCTGTCCTTCTCATCGGAATTGTGGGAACTTAGTGTAAAGCTACCTATAAAACCCAGGTCAAATTTACCTTTAACACAGAAGTGAGATAGTACAGCTCTCGGTGTAAAAAGGGTGAATCCTAGTAGTCTGTTATTTATTTATTAGGTCTTGCATTCTTTGTTCACAAACTTAGGGTACATACACACATCAGACCATAGTCTTTGGAAAATGAAACATCATAGACCAATTTTACCCCCTTCCATGTAGTATGAGAGCCATACCTACACAGTCTATTCTATTGAGCTGCACTCCCCATCAGACAGAAATCTTTGCAAGATGCTGCACACAAAGATGCTACACACATGCAACAGATCAGTATCTGCAAAAGATCTGTTCCTGCTAGATTACAGCAATTCATTACAAGATCATCTTACAAAGCAAAATTCAGAGTGCAGAAAGACACAAGAGCCACCTAGACATTATCTGTTGTTCCAAAAGCAAAATCTGATTGGTTGCTGTAGGCTGTCGCATCCCGCCCATTGTATGCATTCTTCGCCTATCTTCGTTAAATAAACCCATAATTATGCCAAGAAGCTTCCAGATGAGAAACAAATAATCTGACCCAAGATTCACTGGCGTTTAACTCTGAGAAATACAGCTACGTACACTGTCATTATTCACCTGAAACAGTGCACTACTGTGCCGAGATACAGTAACACATCTGACAGCTACAAAGCACCCTCTGTGCACCGCAACGGTAATAAATTTCACGGTTTATGCTAACCTGTCAGCAAAAGTTTAGATTTCTTTTCGCAAACTTTTTTTTTTTTTCAAATTCCATATCCTCCAGTGTATAGATCAAAAGAATATCTTACATTTCTTATTTCAATATTTGATATAATAAAACCGAAATTAATTCCCCTTTGAGTCCTTAACTGAATAACAAAGCATGCTCTGTGTCATAATTTAAAACTGTGCTCCGTCTCATTTTAATACACACATTTTGCTCCCTAAGATCCACCAGTAAATTTTAAGACTTAGGTGACTAATATAATGATGGCATTCTTCTTTGACAATGCGAGAGTTGTTTTTTTTAGGGTTGGAGATGGTTTTTTTTTTCCATTTTATTTTTTGTATGTTGGATATTTTATTTGTGTTCTTTTTAAAGAAAGAGAAAATGCACAAGGAAGCTGCATTGATAGTAGCTGATCATGAAAAGAAACCCCCGGGAGCCACAGGCACACTATAAAAAGCTCTTTCAGGAAGTCATTATGCTGTTGAGGGAATAAGAAAGTTAAGTCTGAGAGTTGTGAAATGTTCTCATTATGGGTCATCTTGGTAATTATCTGACATCTACAGATGGAGTCACTTCTTAATCAAAAGAATGAATCATTACTGATATTGATTCAGACCAAGATGTTTGAAATAATGAGTGTAGTAACTCAAGTATAAATTCAGAGGTAATTTTCAGCAACTTCTCGGTAGAAATTTTCATACTAAATAATAATGAAATATCTCATTTCATTTCCTGCTAATAGTTGGAAAATGGCCATGCCACTGCAGACTAAATTGTCCATGCATAATCGGCCTGCTAGGCAGGAGGAAGGTGGCTGATGTTTACCATCTCATTGTACGCCAGCTATAATTACCCCAGCTGCTTGCAGGCCAGCTTTGTGGTATTAGTAATGCTGAGCGTTATTGTTTTTTTTTAGACATAAAACAGTTTATGTGATCATTAGAGACCTAATGTAAGCAACAATAGGACTGAACATCTGAGCAAGCCTATAGCTCAGGAAGACTCTCGTTTCTTTCTGCACTTGTCCGTCTTTTAGTGTTTGAATTTTAAGAGGGTGGGTTTCAGATGTGGGGCTATCGGGGTTTATTTGGCGTTTTATGATTTTTCAAATAGAAATGGATTTGCAGCTTTCATGATGTTGCCTGCAGCTCGCTAATGAGGTGGTAATTGCTGTATAAAGCTTTACAAGATAATATAGATCATTATCTGCAGAGCTGTTAACAATGACCACACATCATCCGGAGAGAGTGCCTGTGAAGTGGCTGGTCCTACTGCAGCCACATCGGCCTAATGATTACACTACGCAGGAGATGGTTATAAAAAGCAGCACGAGATGAGGGCATATATACATGAAGAATTCCTCCTCAGCACCAAAACCACACCTCCAACTGCTTTTCCTCCCACACATCAGCACAGCCTTTCTTTTAAACTGGTTGACCCTGCCTTTTCACCTCGGTGCTACTTCCTCACCTCAACCTTCTCCAGCTGTAGTCACAGTGCAACGAAGAGCATCTCCATTTCGTTTAACTCCTAACTGCAGGTTTAAAACTTGAATTAAAGAGGCACTGTGGTGACATATAGCAGAATGCAGTTCATTATTTAGGTAGTTTCAGAGTAGTAGCTATGGGTGGGCAAGAGGAGACATATGTCCCCAGGCGCAACACTTTGAGGGTTCTCAGCATGGTCATTGCAACCCCACGTGCATAAGAGGTGGCTCGCTGGCTGCCCGAAGTACTCCTGCTTCTCTCCCTTCCTCTGCAGAAGCGTTTACAGCAGCAGAATAAGGCTATCTAAAGGGGGCACATCGGACCATCTAAACAGGGTGAAGGCGGGCACATCTGGATAACCAAAGGGGAACACATTTGGCTATTTAAAGGGGGGCACATCTGGCTATCTGAATGGGGTGAGAGGGCACATATAGCTAACTAAATAACTTCTGACTCCACCCATGACCATGACCACATTTTGAAGACCCTAGCTACGCCTCTGGATAGTTTTCCTGGTTTCAGCATCAGAAACACATCCTATGTCTATATATTGCTGTATATTAGTAGGTCGCCTTGCTCTCCCTGTAATGCTTAGGCTGGGCTGTTTAGATATGTGGGATTCTCCTCCCAGAGCATTCTGGGAGACCAGGTATATTTTGTTCTGGCTTTGGAACTCTCAGAAAATGAACGTTCCACAGAGCTTCACCTGACAGGACTAAAGATGTCACCCACATGTGATATATTTCAGAATGTAAATCAGGGCAAGGAAAAGTTTTACACTGTGCAAACACTGACTTAATAATCTATAAATTAATATTGTAAAAAAAAAAAGAACCATTTTAATTTATTTTCACTATAGTTCCTCTTTTAGTAATTTGTATTATTGGTCATAGACCTGTTTCTAACATTTCTTGCTTAAAATTATGGTCATACTTTAAAGGCAACCTGTGAAGATTCTACCCAAGTTGGCACAACCACCTTTCAGTTCACTTGGTGCTCTGGGCTTTCAGCTGCATTCATTCAAGAGAACCATAGCTGTGTTCTGCCTCCATTCAGTTCAACCAGCATGATATTCTAGCAGAAACCTATTCACATAGAGTGTGCTATTATTACTTTCTTATAGGCCATTTCAGGTCCCTAGAAAGATATGTATGTGATGGGTTAGTTTACTCCTTTGACCAAAAAAGGTGATGTTTGGTTGTCCTGCTAACTAACCCATAAGGGTGACTTTTCACTTATCCCTTCAATTTCTGGCCACGTTTCTCCTTATTTGTGCTTCTGCATCTTGCAGAAAGTTTTGCACCCGATTCTCCTTGTTTTTGTTTGTGGTTTTATTCAAATTTCCGCATTCTGATCTTCCATGCATGCCAATGAAATTAATTTACATGACTTTGTATGTAATGAAATTTACATTCGCATGTGAATTTTTTTTTGTTCACATTGCTGTTGACTTGCATTGTAAGCGATACATGTGTTCGGTACAAAAAAAATGGCTATTTTTTTCTGCAGATTTGCAAATTTGTATGAGAAACGTCAAATGTCAAATGCAATGCCATTGACTTGCATGATATATGTGGCGAACATGAATGCGCAAAGATGGAAATCGCACACTAACTCTGCCATGTATGAAAGGGGTCTAAGATAGTATATGTAAAATTTGAGGTTTTATTTTTAATTTTTTTTTATAAATAGACTGCCCTGAGGAAGGCAAAAACAACTGTGTAATGTTAGGGGTGGAGTGTCATTGTGTGTGTTCCACAATTTACTGTATTGCCCAAAACATTCCATCAAAGTGGAACTAATGTAGCTTTAACTCAGGCAGAACTATTGGAGAGAGCTCCATTGTCTATACTGATTGTTCTTTCTGACTTCCAGCATCACTTTTTATTCGTAAATGTGATAATTATGCATGTTATATGGTGACATAAGGGCCCACATATGTTATATGGTGACATGAAGGCCCACATATGTTATATGGTGACATGAAGGCCCACATATGTTATATGGTGACATGAAGGCCCACATATGTTATATGGTGACATGAAGGCCCACATATGTTATATGGTGACATGAAGGCCCACATATGTTATATGGTGACATGAAGGCCCACATATGTTATATGGTGACATGAAGGCCCACATATGTTATATGGTGACATGAAGGCCCACATATATTATATGGAGACATGATATGCCACACTTGTTATTAGGGGGTAGGCATGAAAGGCCACACTTGTTATTAGGGGGTATGAAGGGCCACACTTGTTATTAGGGGGTATGAAGGGCCACACTTGTTATTAGGGGGTATGAAGGGCCACACTTTTTATTAGGGGGCATGAAAGGCCACACTTGTTATTAGGGGTATGAAAGGCCACACTTGTTATTAGGAGGCATAGAAGGCCACACTTGTTATATGAAGTAGTGGGTGTCAGGACACCTTCTGAAAAAGGACACAGGGAACAAAAATGGGGAGCCCAATGGTGCAGTACGTCAATACAATCGGGTAATTGTAGTAAGTGAAAATCTACTCACAAAGGTGGGTTGCAGAGGGGCAACCAACCGCAGGAAGCAGGTGGAGACAATAAACCCGACTCCACTCTGGGAGGTCACCGAGGACCTGGATGCGGTCGCACTCCTTGGGTAAAAGAAAGGGGACAGGAGAGGCTCCCTTGGCTAAATATTCCATTTAGCTTGGCACTTGTATTGGCCTGAGGAAGCGGGCTTGGACCCGCGAAACGCATTGCCTGTGCTATAAATAAATCTTTTGTTTATTACAAAGATTTGTCGTCATTGAGGTAAGCTACCTCACGTTTTTGTCAATTTTAAACTGTTTTTAGATGCTTTTATCCACGATTAGGGCGCCTCTTTACAATTGTCTTGTTATATGAAGGGCCATGCTCATTATATGGAGATAAGTTGGGCCTCACTTTTCATTGGATAAATGAGGAGTCACACTTTTTAAATAGGGAATTAGAGTCCACGCTTTATATAAGGGGGTATTAAAGAGAATCTGTACTCTAAAATTCTTACAATAAAAAGCATACCATTCTATTCATTATATCCTCCTGGGCCCCTCTGTGCTGTTTCTGCCACTCCCTGCTGCAATCCTGGCTTGTAATTGCCAGTTGTAGGCAGTGTTTACAAACAAAAGACATGGCTGCTAACCAGAGTGTGACAGGCTAAGAGGAGAGCTTGGAGAGGGTGTGTAAAGCTTCTGCGTATCACAAGCAGTGCTGCACATTCCACACATTCCAGCCTGAGCCTGACAGAGGAAAGAAGATAAGCTTTATTACAGAGACAGTGCAACTAGAAAAGGCTGCAGTATGCCAGAGCACATTAGAACAGGTATAGGAACTTATAGGATAGAAGAAATAAGGCTCAACATTGTGTTACAGAGTCTCTTTAAGTGTCACACTAGTTATATAGATACTTGAGGGGCAAAACTTGTTATATGTTTATATACAGAATCAGACTTGTTATATGGAGACAGGCAGGGCATAAGGGGTCTCACCAGCCATTAAAGGGCATGAGTGAGCACACGTTGAGGGAAAATAATGAAGCCAGCATTTGTCATTAGAGGCGAAGATGGCTTCATTTGTCATTAGAATTATGCATTTATGCAATGCAAGTATCCTCTGCAGTGCTCTACAAAGTCCATAGTCAAATCACTAACTGTCCTTTCGAGGAACTCAAGATCAAATCCCTACTGTACTCAATTTCTGGGGACCAATCAGTTAATTTATCCATAAGTTTCTGAAATGTTGGAGGAAAGCAAGGTGCCCAGAGGAAACCCACGCAAATAAGGATGAAGGATATACAAGCTCCATGCAGATAATATCATGGGCCACATTTGAACCTGGAATCCTAGTATGAGTTCTATCCACTTCCCCGCTGTGGCACCTATATGATGATATTGTTGCTTGCCTCTGTCCTATGGGAGTAATGATGCCAGCACATGTTACGTGAGAGTAATTATGGATGTCTTTATTAAGTGAAACTAATGATGGCTGTGTTTGTAATATATGGGTCGAAAGCCTGTATTTGTCTTATCAGGGTAAAGATGACATTTGTCTTATTGGAGTAAAGATAGCTGCATTTGTCATAGGGGTATGATGATTGCTGCATTTCACATATGGGAATAATGATGCCTGCACCTGTTATATGGAGGTTATGATTATGATGCGAAACTGCACACAACTGTGCAGGGAAATTTGGGTGCAACATGCGCCCCCATAGGCTGTAAGTCGAGGAGGGTGGGGGAAATCCTCAGGACAATGTAGAGGCTTCTCTCTACTGATGTAAAGAAAAGTATCTAACTTTTTTTTTCAAAAGCTAACTTCAGGTTCACTTTAAGGCCCCATTTACTCTTGCATTGCAAGTGTACATTGCGTTACCATTTTATCGTAGGGTAACGCAATGGCAATGCAAGTGTATGGGGCCTTGCACACTTACCGCACTGTATTGTACCGGAGGCTTCCAAATCGCTGTTGAGTCATCTCAAAGTCTGCAGCGCATTACCGTATGACTTCAGTGATGCAGCGGAAGAGGAAGACATTGGAATCAATGGGCGATGCAGGAATTTAATCCCTGTGATATACTTCTTGTCTAGCAGGGAGTACGTCACTGAGTGGGGGTGGCGCTATGCAAATAACCGTCTGTGCTTTCTGCCGCAGGGTCATATGTTTGTAATTTTTTGCGCTGGAGTGGAATGCGGCACGAGCATTGCATCTCCATGGCAACGCAAAAAATAGGTGTAAAACAAGCCTCCAATAATGAATCACTGTAAGTAAATATATGTGTTATAATGACAGGAAGGACCGGGCTTTACTGAATCTTGTACAATGCAAGCACTATTGACTTTACAGTCATGTCTCGCCCAGAATGGCTGTTGAAATGTGATAAATGGGATTGAAAATTGTCTTGTAAAGATGAATAGATTTTGTTTTAATTCCGTATAAAGATAAGTGACACGAAACTTGATTCCAATTATTACTGTTTTAAAGTTTCCAAAAAAAAGAAAAATGAAGGGAAAGTATTAAAAGCTGGCACACTAATCATGTCAAATACCTAGCAAGCTTTATGAAGTGCACATCTTTGTCCATTATTCCACAGATGAATTTCAATGACTTGTATTTTATCATTTTAAGACCGCAGAACGATCCTTTAATTAACACTCAAATTGCTAAATACAGCATTTCAGTTACCGCTAATGACTAATCTTTACTTCTCTCTATGATTATTACAACCATTTAAAAATCTCTAACATTATCAAATCATGCAACGGAGACAGGCGAGATTTGAGATCATTTCTCTGGTGAATGCCCTTTCCATAGTGTTTCCAATGGATCTCATAAACTCAGCAGCTTCTAAATGATAAAGGGTTTCTCTGCTTTACAACAAAAATCTACAATGTATAACACGTCATTACCAGGGGCGTAACTAGAAATCACTAGGTCCCCCTGCAAAAATGTAGATGGGGCTACCCCCACCCCAGGTTTAGGTGCCGAAGCAAGTGGTTTCAGTACACCGAGCTCACTGCCAGGTGCCCCCAGTACAGATAGCCAGGTATAGGTGCCCGTCACCAGTATAGCCAGGTATAGGTGCCCCCAGGATAGCGAGGTATAACAACAATAACAATAATATTTATATAACGCTTTTCTCCCTGGGGACTCGAAGCGCTGTATAGGTGTATAGTGTATAGGTGTATAGGTGTAAGTATAGGTGCCCTCATTATTGCCACCCCCAATATAGCCAGGTATAGGTGCCCACATTATAGCTAGGTTTAGGTGCCCCCCAGTATTGCCAGGTATGGGTGCCCACAGTACAGCCAGGCATGGGTGCCCACAGTATAGCCAGGCATGGGTGCTCCCAGTATAGCCAGGCATGGGTGCCCCTGGGTTTCAGCGCATGAGGGGAGAGCATTGACCACCCACATCAGCAGGGAGGGGGGGCACTCCCCCCTCCCACACCTCAAGCTCTCCCCTCAGCACTCCCCCCTCCAGCATTAATCAGTGGCAGTGGGCAGGGACACAGAATGCGGACATACCTCCATGCGTTCCACCACCGGACTGTAAAAAAGGACTGTTCACATATTTTTTCTTTTTGTCCAAAATCCTCTGTTTTGTGCCAGGTGTCTGGGGCCTGGTGCGTGTCAATGGTCCCACCAGTCACCTTTTCTGACCTCTCTCCACTTCAGCTTACCAAAAAGACCACATGAGAGCCTCAAATCTACTACCTTGCCCCATTATATCTTAATCCATCACCGTGACACTGTGTATAAGTAAACAATGTCATTTAGGTATGTACAACATGGTAGAGATGAGATCAAGTGAAGAAAGGTTTAGTCCAGATTTGCTTCCAGCTTAACATTTCCAATAAAGATTGCATTTTAAGCTTACTGCTTAGCAGAATGGCTGCTCCGTGCATTTATATTTTGTAGTTTCTTTTGACTTCAGAGCAAAAAAGCGAAAGACTGGAATGACAGCTGTTGAAAAGCTCAAAATGATGTATGATGGAACGGTTTGCTTGTTTTAGGTGTACTGTGTTAAAACAAGTGATCTATATCTAGTAAAATACTAAGGCAAACCAGATAATCTTTCTGTCTTTTTCTAACCCAGCTAAATGAATTAAACCAAGAAAATGGAAGCTTGCAGCAGCAGTTGGAAGCTGAGAAGCTGAGATGTCAACAGCATGAACGTCATCTGGAGACCTGCAATCAGACTCTCTCTAATCTCTTCACTCATCTAAAAGTCCTACAAGAACAGAGAGATTCCCTCCAGAAGGAGCCCCCTTACAGAAACGTTTTATCCTGCAGCCAAAACAACCTCATACCCCCTGTAAGCACTGGATCTCATAAGCCGTATCAGACTCACTCCCCAAAGGGAATGTTCAATGGGGGATCTGAACAGTTACTATTAAAAAGTTCAGGAGACAAGTCCTATTGGATACAACGAAGTGGAGAGCTTTGTAATCAGTTTCAAGACAGCACAGAGAGCTGGATGGAAAAAATGAATGGACTTATGGTACAGATACAACAATGCATAGGAAGATCCAGCAAGTGAAAGTGTTTCATGAATGCCCTTTTATGTGAAATTATTCCCTGAATGATATGACAAATTCTTGTTTTACCAAGAAAAATCCGTGCTTTGGGATCATTCATTCTAAATTGTATTAGGGAGGGGCAGAGGCAAATCTGCCACAAACACAAAACCAATCAATCCAAATTTCCAATTAGCTGTGTTGCACACTAGCACAGTGTCTCGAGAAACAAAACTGTACCCACTGTGTCTGAGGAGGGACCACGGCAGAGAAGGTCACCCAACTGACCACCTCTTGCCTCGGCACTCCACGAAGCGCTCCATGTGGCACTGCAGTCTCCTGATTTAGTATTGGGAGTAGGGATGCTCGGAAAAGCCCATTTCCGATTCTGCCGAAATTCCGATTTTCCTCAATTCCAATTTCTGTTTTTCTCATTTCTGTCTTTCCGATTTTCCATTTTTTGATCTTCCAATTTCTGAGGAGTATTTTGTCATTTTTTATGCATCAGAGAATGCAAAAAATTACAATAAAAAATGTAAATCAGAAATGTTGTGATTGGTCTAAAATTATTGTGGTAATCCGATTTTTGCAGAGAAATTCTGCATTCTCTGATTGGTCAAGTGCTTCTGAGTTCAGTAATTGGGCTAAAATTACAGAGTTGTGGTTAATTGGTTGTCCGCGGAATTCCGTTTTCCGAATTTTGATCGTAAATGCGGAATTCTCAATTCCGAGGAGTCCAGGGGCATCCCTAATTGGGAGGATGAAGCTCTGCAGCAAAAGGCAATCATCAAGGTAAAGTAGCCCCTTACTTGGACACAAGCGAGTACAGTTTCCCTTTAAATGAAACTGTGTCCACTCATCCCTATTCATCACACATTGTACACACCACCTTGATCAAAGCTTTGCATACCAGAATTGATTAGACCCAGGCTATGGGGCCATATAGTACACAAGCTCCACCAATGAAATTCAACCTCTGAGTGTCCACATCATAAGGCAGTCTTCACAAGTAAATATTTCCCAGTGTAAATGAAAAATAAAATACACACTAAGTGCAAACCTTTTAAATAAAGTGAGGTCTTTTTTGCATGCACGGAGTAAAAGAGAAAACAAACTTACATCCCAGCTTCATATGACACAGTGGATCCTATATACATAACCAGCACTTTGATCAATTATTGCTGCCTCCTCTCCACCCAACTAGTTTCGTTCTCACTTTATCCGGGTGCCTACAGTGAACACTGCTATTCCAGCGCAGCAGACTTGGGCGCAGCCAGCGCTACCATAGACCGTAATAGGAATTACGGCTATAGCGGCACACAGTGAGTAACTTCGGTGCCGTCAGAAGACAGAGCTGAAGTTACTTTTTAAACACTGTAATTCGGCCTCCAGCAATTGCTGGAAGCCGAATTATTTCATTCCCCACTATCCACGTGGACCTAGAGGGGGAATAGTATTTCATGTTGCTGGGAACTTGTGCAGAAGCAGGATAAGCTATACCGGCTGTATCCTGCGCCCAAGTCTCCCGACGGTGATTTCTCTTGTACGTGCCTACAGTTCATGCTGATGTTGAGGCTAAAATATTACGAGCTGTTACTAAGTTGTGATATTTTCGATGTATCAGCTGATGTCATGTCAAAGTTATGAATATTATCCTGGCTAATATGTACTGTACATCTTAAAATTAAAATATATCGCTGACAACAGGAATTATGGGAAACCTATTTCAAATCCAACTAAGTGCCACAAGCTAGTGACAGTTACAAGATTTGTAACAGATGTATAAGACACTAGACACACCCATGATGCGGTGCAGAGGAGTCCCCAGCCTCACATCCTTAATTTATTTTTATTTTGTTTTTTCAAATGCACCAAAAGCACCAGGCAAAATGTTCAAGGTATATTGGATATGACTTAATTGTAGATTTATTTTTTTTTATTTATTTTTTACTTTAGATGGGCTTTACATTTTTTATGTCTGGCCTTGGGACTTAAATTCTTTTAAAGCAGTATTGTCACCATAAAAATCAAATTTCAACAGCAACTGGTCTGAGTGTATTAAGTGATGAAGATGCTAATCCTGCATTTAAAACTTGCAAAACGTTTTCTGTTGTTATGGTTTAGAGTTATCACATACTTTAGGAGCACTGGCCCTTTAGTAGTCAGTGCCAAACAGATGAATGCTGGGGGTTCTTTTTATTTATAATATATTCCTCCTCTTCCATTTATTTTGCTGCCAAGCTTCTTATCTGAAACACGATCCCCTGCTCACTTGTGTTTACAAGCAAGGCTGAGGTGACTCAGCGATTGGAGGAGAAAAAAAAAAGACAGTGCAGTTCCTAGTATACACCTCAGTGGGAGTGTCTGAAGACTCTGGGAGGAGGGCAGCTAATGAATACACAATGAGCAAGAGAAGGGAGGGAGGAAAACAAGAGTCAGGAAGGATATGATGTCCGCATTAGCTTGGCAAAATGGCCACTGCCAAGAACAGGATTTTCTGCTTTTCCTTTATCAAATTCACAGGACTCATTACGTGGATAGCACAATACATCTGCTATGTAAGTAGAACTAGTATTTATCTACTTATATATGTGTTTTTTATTTCTAGGTTAGCATGGGTGTCGCTTGTTCTTTAAAGACTTTTTGAGACTAGCGGAATCAGTGCAAAAAAATTGTAATACACAAAGCAGTCATTAATCTAGCTTTTGCATTATGGATCTGAAGAACATACAGATAATAGGATATCAGTAATTTTACTGATATTCTACTTTTCCCAATTACCGAGAGAAGAATATCGGTAATTATACAGATATTCTTTTATGCCCTACTGTACAGTAATTTTTACCCTAACCCTACCCTATCTACGCCTAACACTACCTCCTCCCCCCCACCTACTCCTAACATTAACTCCGTTCTTCTATATACCGAACACTAACTCAGAGCTTTGGATTTTTTTTTTGCTTTGCTGGCTATGTTGCCGCACTCAGGAGATCATGCTCGGCGACCGGCCAGTTGCAGGTTTACGGAGCATCTGCAGGTCCACCTTCATGGGGCAATGAAATATCAGAGCGGGAAGCTGCGAGCTGTTGCAAAGTTTGCCAAAATTGCCACCCAAATTAAAATGCTGGGAGCTGAAAAACTCGTGAAGCTGAGAGTTGTTGCAGAGTCACTGATATCTGCTTCCAGTGCCCAAAAGAAAAAGAATGCTGGGAGCTACTGCAGAGTCACGGATATCTGCTTCTAGTGCCCAAATTAAAAAGAATACTGAGAACTGAAGCCACTAGGGATGCAGGGAGCCACTGCAGACTCACCAATAGCTGCGGTTGGCACCCAATTAAAAAGAATGCTGGACGTTGCAGCCGCTAGGGAAGCTGGAAGCTGCTGCAGAGTCAGAATCACTGATATCTGCTCCCTGCTTCCAAATGAAAACGCATGCTGGGAGCCGCTGCAAAGTCACCGATATCTCCTTCCGGAGCCCAAATTAAAAAGAGTGCTAAGAGCTGGAGCCACTAAGGATGCAGGAAGCAGCTGCACACTCACCAATATCTGCGCCCGGCACCATCATAAAAAAAAAATGCTGGGAGATGCTGCCTCTGGGGAAGGTGTGAGCTGATGTGGCAGTCACCGATGTTGGGCTCTCAAATTAACGAGAATCAGGGCTGGATTTACCATAAGGCACTGTAGGCATGTGCCTACAGGCGCCTGATGATAGAAAGACGGCTCACTTCCCTCCCCTAGTGCCTACTTACCTCCTTTCCTTTGCAGAGTCCTGACATTATTCACCCTGCTCTCGGTATTCTTTTGATCAGATCTCCCTTCATCTCTAGCTACTTAATACTGATGTTCTTCTAGCTACCTAATACTTGGAGGCACCTTTCACTACTTAATACTGAGGATACCTCTGGCTACCTAATACTAAGGGGCACTTGTAGCTACCTATGACGAGTAAGGGAGAAGTGACAGCTGGGCCAGCCAGCACACTTGCAGTGTGTGGGGGTTTGTATGTTCAGGGAGGGTGAAGTCTAGGGCGCCAGGATATCTGTGCCTATAGGCTCCTGTGAGATAAATCCGGACCTGACAAGAATGCTCGAAGCTACTAGGTAAGCTGCAGAGCTGTAGTGGTGGACTTCTCAGAAGTCAGGTTCCCAAAATAAACTCCTGGTGCTGTCAGGTAATTGCATTGGGCTATGGTGGCACCCAAATAAAAGGGAATGCTTTGTAGCCTTTTTAACTGCTTCACTTGGTGGCTGCTGATCCTCCCCAATATGTTGGTGAGAGATTCAGTGGATCGTCTCAGCCAAGCCTATTTTTCTACTCACCCTGCCCTCTCCATCTCGCTCCATCCTTGCCATTGTTGTTCCCCCATCACCCATAGCAACAGAACAATTCCCTAGCCAGTAGGCTAGCAAAACATGTACACATGTGTACAGAGCTCGGCCCTTAAATAGAACCCGAGGTTGGGTTCTACAAATGAAATCTGCGCTCAGAGGCTGGGTCTGCCTATACAGCCCAGCCTCTGTTGCTACTTCAATACCCCTAAAGTTCCCCCTGCGCTCTGCTCTTCCCATAAATCATCAGCCGCGCTGCCGACATGGAGTATGTCACAGTGGGCTGTCACTGTCACTCTCACCACCCCCCCCCCCCCAGCCTCCTGCATAGCGCCGGTCCCCGCCCTCGTCCCTTCCCTCCAATCAGCGGGGAGGGAAGGGACGCAGTCGGGGACCGGAGCTATGGAGGAGGCGGGGGAGCGGCAGAGATAGACAGTCCAAAAGTAAACACAGCCCGCACAGCGCGGCTGTGATTTATGGGGAGAGTGGAGCGCAGGGGGAACTTTGGGGGATTGAAATAGCAACAGAGGCTGGGCTGTATAGGCAGACCCAGCCTCTGAGCGCAGATTTTATGCGTAGAACCCCACCTCAGGTTCTCTTTAACTATCACCTGAGGGATCTGATCCCTGTTGGCGATAGTAATTGTGCATGTGTTTGCACATTTAATAACAGTTACATAGGAAAAAACAATACAGTGCATTTTATTATGGGATAAATTCACATTGTATAGATGTATTTTAAATTTTATAGTTGTTTGTGATAGTGGTCCTTCATAAGAGTAATTTGCTATTTTTTAATGTTATTATGAATAATGGAAGTGCTCATAATGTAAATAAAATAATATATGTACTATAATTTATTTTCAGCATGCGGTCTGGTGTAAGGGAAGCAAATGACTGCATTGTTTTGTATAGGTTTTTCCCCAGTAATACTTGAAAGCGGGCATCCATTAGTAGCTTCATGGCACAATAGAGCTGGAGGAAATTAGTTCTCTCCTAAAGCTGGTGGGTCTAGTGGTTTAATACATGTGGGGGCGAAGATACATTCTTCATGTCTATCTCCATACATTGTCATTTTGCTTCTGAACAAAAAGTCACCTTATTTATTTTGTTGTGATTCTGAAATGCAGTTTTCAGTTAGAACCCGGGATTCTGTAATTTTCTGTGACCTTATATGTGATTCAAACATGATGTTTTCAATTAAATTCTAGACGTAGTCTTTTTAATGCTCCTTTTTGGCGTGTGTCTGTATTACCTCCCTACTGAGTCGCTAGTGCAATCAATAATTATATTCGGAATACCTAGCAACTGTTTTAATTGTGTTTTTATTATTGGCTAGTATGCCAGAAACAGTTGTTGCTATGTTTTTCACAGCTGCTGATTAATTAGCAATGGTTTGCCCATACTGGCACTCTGCATCTGATCTATACATGTACTGTATATACTCGAGTATAAGTCTAATTTTTGGGCCCAAAAAGTGTCCCAAAAGTGGGAGTCTCGGCTTATACTCGAGTCACTACTCTTTGAGTAACCCCCACAGTGCCCCCACTACATGCACAGTAGTGCATCATCTGAGGGAGACCACACACTTGACATTTACATGGGATGCCCCAACTAACCTCATCTTGACTTGTAGCTTTGGAAGGCATACAGAGACTGTGTCTACTGAGTCATAAGAATCCTTGCATTCCTATATCAAGTTTTAGACACATGACTATGTGGCTCTGCATTCCTTGATTTATCTTTATGCCAGCTTAAACTTTGCAACAGGAGTTCTTTGCATTTCCATCTCCATTGTAGGCTTATGTTCTGGCTTATTATTGCAATCTGAATTTATGCTGCTTTTCTAATATATGGTTGTGGCCGGCCATGGCTGTGAGTGGTATTGTGGTTGTGACTTTTTTTTTTTTCCAGTTTTTTAAGGTAAAGGTTGGGGGACGGCTTATATTCGAGTATATATGGTATGTGTCTTCCTTTTTTTACCTGGCATGATGTACACCGATACACTTATTTATTGGGAACAAGATACACATGGGTATTGGTAGGGTAGGATGTTTTTAGTGCAAAGATTCCTTTGACATTCTAGTTGACGTGATTATGCACCATGAAATTTCTGCAGATTTGTCAGCTGCACATCCATGCAGTGATGAGTGAAAAATGACGGTATTCTTTTCACGTGAATTTTGTGAAAATAATGTTAACCATTTCAGCCCGCGGGTATTTTCGTCACCTTATGGACGAGACGAATTTTTACATTTCAGCGCTCCTCCCTTTCATTCACCAATAACTTTATCAGTACTTGTCACAACAAAATGATCTATACCTTGTTTTTTTCTGCCACCAATTAGGATTTCTTTAGGTGGTGCATTATGCTAAGAATGATTTTATTCTAAATGCATTATAATGGGAATAATAAGAAAAAAATGGAAAAAAAATCATTATTTCTCAGATATCAGCCATTATAGTTTTAAAATAATTCATGCTACCATAATTAAAATCCACACATTTTATTTGGCCATTTGTTCTGGTTATTGCAACGTTAACATTATATCCCTAGTATAATGTATGGGGACAATATTTTATTTGGAAATAAAGGTGCATATTTTCAGTTTTACATCCATCACTAATTTTTAGCCCATTATTTAACCATTTAAGCCTCCTGGACGTGATTGTTACGTCCAGGCGGCTGCTGTAGCACTGCTGCGCGCTCCCACACGCGCACATGTTGCCCCCCGTTAGCCCAGGGATTAATGAATGGGAACATGGTTCCCATTCATTGAGCTAAGTCGCCGGTAGAAAGACCAATGGCTTCTTATCAGAAACTGCCGTCTTTCTGATGAAAAAAAGTTTGCCATTCTCCTTATACTTCCTGGAAGCGAGCACTTCGCTTCCATGGCTTAAAACTAAAATCTCACTGTGTGGCCAAATAGTAAATCTACATCTACATACATTTTTTACAAAAATAAAACCACATTATTACATTTAAAATTAACTGTTTACCTCCCACACCAAAAATTACCCAAATAAAATTTTTAATGAAAAAAAAAATGCAATTAAAAAAAAACACATAAATAGTTACCTAAGGGTCTGAACTTTTTTAAATATGCATGTGAAGAGGGTATATTATGAACTTTTTGTAAATTATAAGATTGTAAATAGTGATGGATGCAAAACTGAAAACATGCTCCTTTATTTCCAAATAAAATATTGGCGCCATACATTGTGATAGGGACATAATTCAAATTGTGTAACAACCGGGACAAATGGACAAATAAAATACATAGGTTTTAATTATGGTTGCATGTATTATTTTAAAGCTATAGTGGCCCAAAACTGAGAAATAATGATTTTTTTTCAATTTTTTTCTTAATATTCCTCTTAAAATGCATTTATAAAAAAATAATTCTTAGCAAAATGTGCCACCCAAATAAAGTCTAATTGGTGGTGGAAAAAACAAGATATAGTTCAATTAATTGTGATAATTAGTGATAAAGTTCTTGGCGAATGAATGGGAGGTGAAAATTGCTCTGATGCATACGTTGAAAAATACCCGCGGGATGAAATGGTTAATAATAATATGCCATCTTGACATAGATATTATTTTTTTATTCCCTAAAGGTGTAAGTGTAATTTTACTATTTGGCCACAAGATGTTCCAGCTTACTACGCTACTTAGGAAACAATGTATTGCTACATTGTAACTAGGGAAGTGATGCAGGCTTCCATTGGAAGCCTGCAATCACAGTGCCAGCAGGGACATTAAAAATTGGGAACTTTGTTCCCATTCATACATTTAATGATTGATGGCGGAAACCAGCGGAAATCACGGCGGGAGATAGTGCGGCGGCAAGAGACAGAATTGAGCAGAGAATCGAATGGTTAATAGATGGAGAATCAAAAGCAAAAATTGTAACGTATATTCCCAGCATTACCCTTATAGACTTTGTAAGCAATAAAAAGGAGGAAATGTTTGTTTACATAGTAATCATATGACAAGGTCACTTCAATAGAAATTTTAATCTCTTACATTTGGGAAAAAAGCAGAATGGATTATTTTGAAAAACACTTGAAGTCAAAAGGAACATATGTGATTCCAATAATTTGCATTTACTTTATCATGTGAGAAAATGCAGGGGTCATGTTAAATCCTACAGAGAAAGTACAAAGGCATGCACCGAAGGGAAAGTAAATAAAACATGCTCATGGCCATTTATTCATCATCTGGAACACTTGCCCATACTTCCAAGCGTTTTTCTTATAGGTATCATTGAACTCTGCATGCCAAGGAAAAGCCTATTGATAATCAATGAACCTTGTACACTTAGGGGAAACCTATGTGATAATCAAAGGTTAGCATATGTGTATATCTTTGCTTATGTGCAGAACTGAACTCCATACCTCAAGTAATAGGAATTATTCTCATTAGGGGAATCTGTTAGCCGTGTGTTGCCATCTATTGTTCAGTTCATTACACTAAATGGGGCAATACACAGACATGTAGATATCATAGACCAGGCTGGTGGCAATGTGTGACATTGCTTTCTATGCAGTATCTGATGATGGACCTGTGATTGTGACTGTATGCCGTTCTGTTCTCTATGCTGCACAACATGCACAACACATAGTATGATGACCTGCACAAATCTCCCCAGCACTAACCGTACTGCTGTAACTGCTGAAATACAGGACAGTACACCACAGGGCTTTGTATAATGAACTCCTTACATCTTGTAAGCCATTATTATACTGTCTCTGTGATTATTTTATTTGTGGGTGTAGGGGGAGGGTTTATACTCACTCCAGTGTGGATGTACTTCTTGATGAGAAGGAGAGTTGAGGGAGGGGGAGGGCAGGGGACAGATACCGACCACCCTTCTTACTGAGAGGGGGAGGAAACAGATACTATTACTAGCTGCTCTTAATAGGAAGGGGGGGGGGGAGGTGTAGAACCTGCCTTGAGTATAGTGCTATAATATTATCTATTAAACATCAGGTAAACCCTGGTATCATTGCAGTCGCTAGGTACTTGTCCCTGGATGCAGAGCCACACCCCACCGATACTACCCAAACAGTAATGTACTCCCCACCCACTTTCCTCATGTACAGGTGTATAGACCAGCAAGAAGGTAAGGCTATGGAACTATAGGACTGAGGAGGGGGAAGGAGAACACTGAGGTGAGTATCCTCACTGCTCTACACAGGGTTATCTTCTGTTTATTATGTCTAAAGTCTCGTACATTAAATAAAGGCGCCTGGAAAAAAGGGCGCATGGGATTGCCGCTAGAATAATATCACTACAATTAGCTATATACTACTGCTGGATATCATAGTAAAATATTGATAATGTTTCCAATATTTTACTATAACTAAATCTAACCCTACTCTCCCACAGAAACCGTCCTCTACCAATGCCTAATCCTAGGACCCTGTGGTGATGCCCCCTGGGTGCCTAACCCTAACCCCCCCCCCCCCCTGTGGTTCCTAACCCTATCCCCCCTAGGTGCGCCTAAACCTTCCCCCTCCCCTTTGCTGCAAAACTGCAATATGCGGCAAGGAAGGTAAATTTCGGCGGCGGGAGGTGCATGATTAGCAGCAATGACAGTACATTTCAATGCTCACCAAAATGCACTTTTAATGCCACTAGGCTGGCACCTCCCAACGCTGAAATGTACCTTCCTTGGTGCATATCGCAGCCATTATGAAAGCCACCATTTACAGCAAAGAAGGTAAAGTTTGGTTCCAATAGCGGGTACCGCCGTGCACCCAAATTTCCTTCCTTTGTCACAAATCACAGTTTTTCCAATAGGCGTCTATAGTGGAACATTTTTTCCGTAAGGGCTCCTGCACTGCCTGTGCCTGATTTGCAAAAGTCAATTCAAGTAACCGTTCGAATTTGCCCTAAATGCAGAGCTGCATTTCAGCCATCTGTGCCTACACAGTGACCTACATCCCTGTACATCCCCACCTACCTTCTGCGTGCAAACACTTGGACCAGCTATGCAGATTAAATAACTGCATTTAACTGACAAGGATCACTGAGGACGAGGACACTCACAACTCTGCACATGGCCCTCTTCTCTTTATTATGCTTTTAGTCGCTTTAGGTATACTTTAACTGCTTTCAGAAGCCTGCTTTAGAAGAACTTCATTGTTCCAATATCTTCTGTTTTGCACTATACTACCTTACCGTTACCTTCTTATTATTCAGAATTATGCTAAGGCAGCAGAAAAATCAAGAAACATGATATAGTTGTTTAACTATCGCTCCTTCCCTCTCAGATATGCAAATCAAAGAGAAGCCTCAATCTTTTATCATAGTGGAAAATAGTGTAAATCCAGGAGGTCTTGTCAAGCGATTACATTTCTTTATTTCACAGTAAAGTCTTCAGCCGCCCTGATTACATCCCGCCTAGGGGTTTTGTCAATCACCTTTCCTGCTATACAGATTTGCATTTGCAGTCAATTTTTAAGTTCATTTCCTTATGGGAGTGTTTTTTTCATTCTATTAAGATAGTCCTGAATTCCTGTTGTGACTTCTTGAGAAAGAAATGTTCTACCTGGCTCCTATCTTCATTTAGCATTACGTTAGGTCAAACACTTAACCTGCTCTAATTAACAATTATTGTATATAGTCCGAGGCTTTAGACTTGTGGTTTTATCTTGGAGTGCCTCATATTCTGAACTGACGTAACCAGGGAAGATCTGAAATATATACAAATGATGAGGACAAAGTCTTGGCGAATGTTTTAATGGAAATTTTCCAATTTAAAGCAAACCCGTACGATTTTTAAAAGTAAAAGTTAGATACTTATGACAGGATTCCTCCCGCCTCCCTCCACCTAGCCGTTCCAGCACTGTGTCCTCCCAAAGCTCATGGCCACGCTCCCTCACAAGAACTAGTGCAACCGCACTGCGCCTGCTCAGTAGCACAGACCCGCTTAGGCTTCTATGGAAAAAGCCTAGCCCAATCAGGTCCATGAAGAGGACTCTTGGGCTTGTCGAAGGCTTTCTGGAGGACGCAGCTCCCAAAGAGGGGTGAAAAGCACAAAGGGGGTAAGAGGCGCCCAGAAATAGATAAAACTGAGTTAAAAAAAGCTAAAAATGGACAAATAGAGGTAGCTTACCTCAATAACAACAAGTTCTTATACATATGAATTTTATTAAGCACAGGCACCACGTTTTGTGGATCTGTGTCCACTTTCTCAGGCCAAATAAATTGCCAGTTGTATCAGAGCCAGGTATGGACCACCTCCATACCTGGCTCTGATACAACTCTGGGCGCCTCTTACCACTTTTGTGAATATTGACCAGTTTGACAGAATCTGATTGGTCCATATTTTAAGCTGCATAAATTTGCATAGAACTCAAAAATGATTTGCATCTGATTGACTATCTCAGCTTTTCAGCACTGAGAAATGAGCTCAGTAATATCTCATGAACAAAGGAAAGCTGTAGTCTTTTTGATGCAAGTATGCGCATGGAAATTAGACATATTCAAATTGAGGTTAAGTTTGCCATAAACAAATTACTTTTCGTGGCAGATTCGATAACCTTGAACAAATACTGGTATGTGAAGATCTTTGGTCCACACCTTTGCTGATCAATACATTTTCATTTGATTTTGGGCAGTTTATTGACAGAACCTACCATTGGGATATGCAGTGAGCTCTTGTGCTTTGGGTGGTGAACTGAGCAGGGCATGTCTAGCCACAGTGTTGTGTCCTGCATCAGGCATTACAAAGCTGGAAGAAGAGATGGTTCAGTCAACGGCCAGTAAGATTTTTGCTGAAATGCAACAGTGATCACTATGTTTGCATTTGAAGAATCAAACCCCAACATAGCTTAACAGCTCAGACAGTGCTCCTAACGCAACGCCTGGTGGTGTTGAAGGAGGACGCCAGAGTGAGCCGCGTTATGCAGCTTTTGGTGCACAGTATAGACTGCAGAGACCACGTGATCGGAACACTCCGCATCACGTGGTCCCGCCAGCCAATAAGCGGCTGCTCCAGGAAGAAAACACTGCAGTGCAGTGAATATTAATTAGCCATGTGGCTGCCGACAATGGCGAACTCTCCCCTCCTCCTCCTCCTGCACAAAAATATTTTTAAAAAAAATTACTCGCAAGCGCAGAGCTGATCCCATCACTGTCAATGGATGGGATCAGCAGGGCAGCGGCGCAGATGGCGTGTGATCGGATGCCCTGCGTTCGGATCGCACGGCCATCTGCACTCCTCAAATGTGAACGAGGCCTAACGCGGCTAAAGCCGCTTAGAACACACAGCCTGATGCACTCTCTTTGAACGTCCAGCGTTACACTGTAACACAACGTGGGCACTGTGAACAGCCCATTGATTTTTCATTACTGTGAGTTGGGCTGCGTTACAGGCTGCTCTAACGTGCGCCTGTAACATCCCACAGTGAAAGCACCCTTAGAGGCAGGGGATCACTAGGACAGCCATGCAATTTGTATTGTTTAAAAGGAAATAAATATATCAGCCTTCATATTCTTCTCACTTTAGGTTCCCTTTAAAGTGACACTAAAACGAAAAAAAAAAAAAACTTATGATATAATGAATTGTATGTGTAGTACAGACAATTAATAAAACATTAGTAGTAAAGAAAAGAGTCTCATAATTTTATTTTATGCAGCTTTTTTTTAAAACCCTTGCATCATTCTTTCATATATGCAATTTACAAATCACACTCTATATTTTAAGCTAAGAAACAGAGCAACGCTAATGGCCCTTTGAACTTCCCTGCAGGTAAAACCTTATCTGAAGCTGTGTCTCACTGTTTCTTTGATGTACAGTGGGTTGCAAAAGTATTCGGCCCCCTTGAAGTTTTCCACATTTTGTCACATTACTGCCACAAACATGCATCAATTTTATTCTAATTCCACGTGACAGACCAATACAAAGTAGCGTACATGTGAGAAGCGGATCGAAAATCATACATCATACCAAACATTTTTTACAAATAAATAACTGCAAAGTGGGGTGTGCGTAATTATTCGGCCCCCTGAGTCAATACTTTGTAGAACCACCTTTTGCTGCAATTACAGTTGCCAGTCTTTTAGGGTATGTCTCTACCAGCTTTGCACATCTAAAGACTGAAATCCTTGCCCATTCTTCTTTGCACAACAGCTCCAGCTCAGTCAGATCAGATGGACAGCGTTTGTGATCAGCAGTTTTCAGATCTTGCCACAGATTCTCGATTGGATTTAGATCTGTACTTTGACTGGGCCATTCTAACACATGGATATGTTTTGTTTTAAACCATTCCATTGTTGCCCTGGCTTTATGTTTAGAGTCATTGGCCTCAATTCACTAAGATCATGCTAGAGATAATAAGGCAAGAGAAAACTTACCTCCACACGTGAGAGAGTTATCTTACCTCTTCATTCCTTAAGTTACCTCTCCTGTAGTTAATTTACCTCCTCTGTAGTTAATTTACCTCCTCTGTAGTTATTTTCACATGCAGCTAATTAAGAGCCTGTCTTTAACTCTGGAGTTATTTTAAGGATTGGAGAGTTACTTTAAAGACAGAAGAGTTAACTTTAGGCTTGCCTGAGGTAAAATGTTTCCTGAATACTACATGCCTTATCACCATGGTAACAACTCTAGAAGAGTTATTAAAGACAGGAGATACGTTTAGTGAATTGAGGCCATAGTCCTGCTGGAAGGTGAACCTCCGCCCCTGTCTCAAGTCTTTTGCAGTCTCCAAGAGGTTTTCTTCCAAGTTTGCCCTGTATTTGGTTCCATCCATCTTCCCATCAACTCTGACCAGCTTCCCTGTCCCTGCTGAAGAGATGCACCCCCTGAGCATGATGCTGCCACCACCATATTTGACAGTGGGGATGGTGTGTTCAGAGTGATGTGCAGTGTTAGTTTTCTGCCACACATAGCGTTTTGCATTTTGTCCAAAAAGTTCCATTTTGGTCTCATCTGACCAGAGCACCTTCTTCCACATGGTTGCTGTGTCCCCCACATGGCTTGTGGCAAACTGCAAACGGGACTTCTTATGCTTTCTGTTAACAATGCCTTTCTTCTTGCCACTCTTCCATAAAGGCCAACTTTGTACAGTGCATAGTTGTCCTATGGATAGAGTCTGAGCTGTAGATCTCTGCAGCTCGTCCAGAGTCACCATGGGCCTCTTGACTGCATTTCTGATCAGTGCTCTCCTTGTTCTGCCTGTGAGTTTAGGTGGATGGCCTTGTCTTGGTAGGTTTACAGTTGTGCCATACTCCTTCCATTTCTGAATGATCGCTTGAACAGTGCTCCGTGGGATGTTCAAGACTTTGGAAATCTTTTTGTAGCCTAAGCCTGCTTTAAATTTCTCAATAACTTGATCCCTGACCTTTCTTGTGTGTTCTTTGGACTTCACGGTGTAGTGTGTGTAATATTCTCTTAGACAACCTCTGAGGCCCCTACAGAGCAGCTGTATTTGTACTGACATTAGATTACACACAGGTGCACTCTATTTAGTCATTAGCACTCATCAGGCAATGTCTATAGGCAACTGACTGCACTCAGACCAAAGGGGGCCGAATAATTATGCACACCCCACTTTGCAGTTTTTTATTTGTAAAAAATGTTTGGAATCATGTATGATTTTAATTCCACTTCTCATGTGTACACCACTTTGTGTTGGTCTTTCATGTGGAATTCCAATAAAATTGATTCATGTTTGTGGCAGTAATATGACAAAATGTGGAAAACTTCAAGGGGCCGAATACTTCTGCAACCCACTGTATAAGTACTTCAGAAAACAGCACTGTAGCCGACCCAAGTTGGGTCGAAGAGCTCAGAGAGAAGCTCTTTTGCATAGATAACAAGTGAAGTTTCTTAATTCTTCCTGTACTGGAAACAATATGATACTCTTTTCTTTGCTACTAATGTTCTATTTATTAGCTGTACTACACATACTTATAAGTTTACTTTTACTTCAGATTCCCTTTAAATAACAACAGTGCCGGGGATCTTGACTTTATTCCAGTCCCTGATAGTCCACTGTATGCTCTCCAGTCAAGCTGAGAGGAGAGAGGATGAGCCAGCCAGTTTTATCAGCATAAGCTTGGTTACAGGAAAGCGTAATGAGCAGAACGACAGCTCATCACTCTGATGCTATACAGTACTGCGTGATCAGGATTCGCTAAGTCAGAGTGACGGGCTTTGATTTTTTTATTAATGTAATAATCAATAAGGTAATGCTATCTTGTGTTGTTATTTAGTTTTTTGTTGTATGTAATGTTCACCACAATTTAGACTTCCTAGAGCAGGAGAGAGCTCAAATAACACAATCATGGATGAAGATAAAGTCCAACAGGTCATGCCGTAGACAATTTCAATGAATGAAGCTGACTGGTAAGTGGCAGAATGAATAGTATAATGCATATCAGTGTTCTTTTGTTAGTCAAGCAGTAGAGTCCCGGTATCTTGCTAGATCATATCAGGATGATTAAGGAATGCTGGATGACCTCATTCATGCAGAGTGCACAGAGTGCACAAGGAGCCAATGCTGATCTCCAAGCAGATGAGACACAACATCTGGCTGTTGTTAAGATATGCATAATCAGCTTAGCAGCATGTGTCTATGTTTTCCAGAGGCTTAGCAAGTAAGGCCTGCTCTATGGGGGAATACATATCTGTCACTGCTTCTCCTAATTCTTTATGTAAATATGGCCTAATAATTGGACATTGCCAAAAAGACAAAAAGAATAATGCATTTTCCCTGCATAATGTATTGCAGAAATGATCCAGCGCTTTGGAACAAGGGTTAAAACCAGTGTACAGAAAGGGCCGGCGCTTCCATAGAGCCTGTCGGAGCCCCCCAAGGTGCCCCTCCTCCCTCCAGCTATGGTGGCCCATGACAGTAGGGATGATGTGTGTTTACTCTGTATAGGAAAAGGAGGAGGTGAATAATGGGAACCCCAAAAATGCTTCTTAGGTGACCTGTGATGGACACTTAATGATATTGTGTGATGGGGGAGGTGGATCAGGCCTGGAAGCCGGCTCAGGGGTCCTGGGGTTGATTTAGTTAAAAGGAGGGTACCGGGCCCCCCCCAGGTTACTTTTGCCCCAGGGCCCTATTGTAGCTAGAACCAGCCCTGTGTACAGATCCACCGACTGTATTAGGAAAATGCTTCTTACTTCTGTACATTGGTTTAACCACTTGCCGACCAGGGCTGTATTGGCTGATCTGTGCTGCGTGGGCTCTCCAGCCCGCAGCACAGATCAGTATTATGCCAGGGAGATCAGACTTCCCCCCTTTTTTCCCCACTAGGGGGATGTCCTGCCGGGGGGGGTCTGATCGCCGCCGGCTATCTTCGTTCAGCGCGGGGGGGGGGGGGGGCTCCTCAAAGCCCCCCTCCGCAGCCATTTCCGCCCTCTGCCTCCTAACCTCCCTCCCTCCCTCTTTCCGTAATGCGCAGGACGGATTTCCGTCCTGCGCATTGAAGGATAGGCTTCCGCCTATCAGATGCCGGCGATCCCCGGCCAATCAGAGGCCTGCGCAGCAACGCCGTTTGATGTAAACAGCGGGGATTTTTTGTTCCCCGCGTGTTTACATTTTGCCGGAGAGCCGCGATCGGCGGCTCTCCGGCTGTTCACGGAGACACCCTCCGTGAACTGACATGGAAAAGCCGCTCGATCGAGCGGCCGTTTCCATGGTAACCCGCAGACAACCAGTTTACGCCGATCGGCGTTAGCTGGTCGTCAAGAGGTTAACCACTTTACCCCCCGCGATACGAATTTCTCCGTCCCTTTTTCCCCCCTAAAAAACCAATGGACGGAGAAATCCGTACCTCCCGCGCTACCGCTGCTGTCCGCGCTCCCGCTGCTCATGCGTGTGCTCCCGCCGCTCGTGCACGCCGCCGCCCGCTCGCCCGGAGATCAATGAACGGGAAAATCCATTCCCGTTCGTCGATCTAAGCCCCCGCAATGATCTGCTGCTTCTATGAGAAACAGCACAGCCATTGGGATTTTCCCAGCCTCGTAGTGCTTCCTGTAAGCGTCCTTCCGGATGCTTACAGGTCGCATGACAACAAACTCACTGTGGCCCTCTTGTGGCCGAATAGTAAAACTACACCCTAAAGCATTTTACATATACAAATACATTAGTTTTACACAATAAATTAACTCGTTACCTCCCACACTCCCCAATTATTATTTTTTTTGTAATAAAAAAAAATACAATTAAAAAAAAACATAAATAGTTACCTTAGAGACTGAACTTTTTAAATATTTATGTCAAGAGGGTATAACACTGTTACTTTATAAACTACAGGCTTGTAATTAGGGATAGATGTAAAACTGAAAAAAATGCACCTTTATTTCCAAATAAAATATTGGTGCCAAACGGTTTTATAACCGGGACAAATGGACAAATACATTTCATGGGTTTTAATCACAGTAGCATGCCTTATTTAAAAAGTATAATGGCCGAAAACTGAAAAATAATATTTTTTTCCCACATTTTTTCCTGTTTTCCCATTAAAACACATTTAGAATAAAATAATTCTTGGCATAATGTCCCAACTAAAGAAAGCCTAATTGGTGGCAAAAAAAACAAGATATAGTTCATTTCATTACCAAACACACAATTGGAGAACCTCACTCCCAAACAGTTCTCTGCTGCTTTATAAAGCCTGCAGGCTGCTTATAAGCCAATGAAAAGTGCACACATAATACACCTAGCTTGCAGTGATAATCAAGCAAAAGCTGAGCAAGTCAGCCAATTAGTAGGAGAGGGCTTCAGTTGCATATAGACAATGGCTATATGACCAGCAGGGGGCACCAGCGTGCAGGATATTCCCTCTCATCTGCCCCCCTCCTAACTAAACTGCATGGGATACTACAATAATTAACCACTTGAGGACCTAGGGCTTTCTACCCCTTAAGGACCGGCCACTTTTTTTCCATTCAGACCACTGCAGCTTTCACGGTTTATTGCTCGCTCATACAACCTACCACCTAAATGAATTTTGGCTCCTTTTCTTGTCACTAATAAAGCTTTCTTTTGGTGCTACTTAATTGCTCCTGCGATTTTTACTTTTTATTATATTCATCAAAAAAGACATGACTTTTGGCAAAAAAATGATTTTTTTAACTTTCTGTGCTGACAGTTTTCAAATAAAGTAAAATTTCTGTATACATGCAGCGCGAAAAATGTGGACAAACATGTTTTTGATTAAAAAAAAACCCATTCAGTGTATATTTATTGGTTTGGGTAAAAGTTATAGCGTTTACAAACTATGGTGCAAAAAGTGAATTTTCCCATTTTCAAGCATCTCTGACTTTTCTGACCCCCTGTCATGTTTCATGAGGGGCTAGAATTCCAGGATAGTATAAATACCCCCCAAATGACCCCATTTTGGAAAGAAGACATCCCAAAGTATTCACTGAGAGGCATAGTGAGTTCATAGAAGATATTATTTTTTGTCACAAGTAAGCGGAAAATGACACTTTGTGAGAAAAAAAAAAAAAAAAAAAAGTTTCCATTTCTTCTAACTTGCGACAAAAAAAAATGAAATCTGCCACGGACTCACCATGCCCCTCTCTGAATACCTTGAAGGGTCTACTTTCCAAAATGGGATCATTTGTGGGGTGTGTTTACTGTCCTGACATTTTGGGGGGTGCTAAATTGTAAGCACCCCTGTAAAGCCTAAAGGTGCTCATTGGACTTTGGACCCCTTAGCGCAGTTAGGCTGCAAAAAAGTGCCACACATGTGGTATTGCCGTACTCAGGAGAAGTAGTATAATGTGTTTTGGGGTGTATTTTTACACATACCCATGCTGGGTGGGAGAAATATCTCTGTAAATGACAATTTGTTAATTTTTTTTACACACAATTGTCCATTTATAGAGATCTTTCTCCCACTCAGCATGGGTATGTGTAAAAATACACCCCAAAACACATTATACTACTTCTCCTGAGTACGGCGATTCCACATGTGTGGCACTTTTTTGCACCCTAACTGCGCTAAAGGGCCCAAAGTCCAATGAGTACCTTTAGGATTTCACAGGTCATTTTGAGAAATTTCGTTTCCAGACTACTCCTCACGGTTTAGGGCCCCTAAAATGCCAGGGCAGTATAGGAACCCCACAAATGACCCCATTTTAGAAAGAAGACACCCCAAGGTATTCCGTTAGTAGCATAGCGAGTTCATAGAAGATTTTATTTTTTGTCAAAAGTTAGCGGAAAATTGATTTTTATTGTTTTTTTCACAAAGTGTCATTTTCCACTAACTTTTGACAAAAAATAAAATCTTCTATGAACTCGCTATGCTACTAACGGAATACCTTGGGGTGTCTTCTTTCTAAAATGGGGTCATTTGTGGGGTTCCTATACTGCCCTGGCATTTTAGGGGCCCTAAACCGTGAGGAGTAGTCTGGAAATCAAATTTCGCAAAATGACCTGTGAAAGCCTAAAGGTGCTCATTGGACTTTGGGCCCTTTAGCGCAGTTAGGGTGCAAAAAAGTGCCACACATGTGGTATCGCCGTACTCGGGAGAAGTAGTACAATGTGTTTTGGGGTGTATTTTTACACATACCTATGCTGGGTGGGAGAAATACCTCTGTAAATGACAATCTTTTGATTTTTTTACACACAATTGTCCATTTACAGAGATATTTCTCCCACCCAGCATGGGTATGTGTAAAAATTCACCCCAAAACACATTGTACCACTTCTCCCGAGTACGGTGATACCACATGTGTGGCACTTTTTTGCACCCTAACTGCGCTAAAGGGCCCAAAGTCCAATGAGCACCTTTAGGCTTTCACAGGTCATTTTGCGGAATTTGATTTCCAGACTACTCCTCACGGTTTAGGGCCCCTAAAATGCCAGGGCAGTATAGGAACCCCACAAATGACCCCATTTTAGAAAGAAGACACCCCAAGGTATTCCGTTAGTAGCATAGCGAGTTCATAGAAGATTTTATTTTTTGTCAAAAGTTAGTGGAAAATGACACTTTGTGAAAAAAACAATAAAAATCAATTTTCCACTAACTTTTGACAAAAAATAAAATCTTCTATGAACTCGCTATGCTACTAACGGAATACCTTGGGGTGTCTTCTTTCTAAAATGGGGTCATTTGTGGGGTTCCTATACTGCCCTGGCATTTTAGGGGCCCTAAACCGTGAGGAGTAGTCTGGAAATCAAATTCCGCAAAATGACCTGTGAAATCCTAAAGGTACTCATTGGACTTTGGGCCCTTTAGCGCAGTTAGGGTGCAAAAAAGTGCCACACATGTGGTATCGCCGTACTCGGGAGAAGTAGTACAATGTGTTTTGGGGTGTATTTTTACACATACCCATGCTGGGTGGGAGAAATAACTCTGTAAATGGACAATTGTGTGTAAAAAAATCAAAAGATTGTCATTTACAGAGGTATTTCTCCCACCCAGCATGGGTATGTGTAAAAATACACCCCAAAACACATTGTACTACTTCTCTCGAGTACGGGGATACCACATGTGTGGCACTTTTTTGCACCCTAACTGCTCTAAGGGGCCCAGAGTCCAATGAGTACCTTTAGGCTTTACAGGGGTGCTCACAATTTAGCACCCCGCCCACTTGCCAGGACAGTTAACAAACCCCACAAATGACCCCATTTTGGAAAGAATACACAACAAGGTATTCCATGAGGGTAATGGTGAGGTCATTGAAAATTTTATTTTTTGTCACAAGTAAACGGAAAATGACACTTTGTTAAAAAAAAAAAAAAAAAAAAAAATTCTACTAACTTGTGACAAAAACTAAAATCTTTTATGAACTCACCGTGCACCTCACATAATACTTTAGGGTGTCCTCTTTCCAAAATGGGGTCATTTGTGGAGTCTGTCCTGGCATTTTAGGGTCTCTGCAATCATTACATGTATGGCCAGTATTAGGAGTTTCTGCTATACTCCTTATATTGGGTATACAAGTAATGCACTCTGGGCTGAAAGGAAAAATGAACGGCAAACATACCTTGCTCCACATCAATGGCAGTGATAACCTCAGGAGAGAGACACACCTTGTGCCACCCTGCACTCAGGGTGAGCCACCAACTTATGTGACTGGGCCTCAGAACTTTAGTATACAGCATTATGCCTGTAGGATACAGCAATATGCCTGCCAATAGAGATGACTCTGTGTGGCATTAAAGCATCATCATAGGCCCAAATCACATATAAACCGGGGGTGTCCACACTCAAGGGAAATTCAAACATGCCGTCTTATATCGCCAACCCAGGACAGATCAGCAATATCAAGCATGGAAACCGATCCTTCTTCCCACTTTTATGCTTACCCGTTTGGTCTTCAAGCTTACCTCTCCTCTCCCTGCGACAATGTGCAAAAGACCACCGAGTGTGTGCCTACTCCTGTGTCTGGAGTTCCCTAGGTTCTAATAGTGTACCTGCTCGTGGTACCTCTCAAAACACGGCCCTACGCATAGGCCAGGCTGGTCAGGACAGCGGGGACAATAATAAACGGTGTCACTCCTTGTTCCAGCCCTGCTGCAGACACGGCAATGTTTTCTTCGGATGCGTTGACCTGGGGCACACGGAAGCTGATAGGCGTAATGCCTTCCATGCAGTCGGCTAGTTGCATCTGGGGGGGGGGGGGGCCTGGCACCACCTGGATACAGGATGTCCAGAATGATCTGTTCCTGAAATTGGAGGAAAGATCCAGTTCTCCCAGCCTTACTGTAGAGAACAAAGCTGTTGTAAACCGCCAATTGAATCAGATAAAAAGACACTTTCTTATACCAGCGTCTTGTTTTCCGGGTAACTAAATAGGGCGCTAACCTCTGGTCATTGAAGTCCACCCCTCCCATGTTGACATTATATTCGTGGATGACAAGGGGCTTTTCAATGACCGCAGTTGCCCGTTGAATTTGGACTGTCGTGTCTGTGTGAATGGTGGACAGAAAGTAAACGTCCCTCTTGTCCCTCCATTTCACCGCGAGCAGGTCTTCAGTACGCAAGGCGGCCCTCTGCCCCCGTTCAAGTCTGGTGGTAACGAGCCGTTGGGGGAAGCCCTGGCGACTAGGCCACGCAGTGCCACAGCATCGGATTCCTTCTAACTTTAAGTGCTGAAAGAGGGCCACACTTGTGTAATAATTGTCCACAAAAAGATGGTACCCCTTCTGGAACAAGGGTGACACCAAGTCCCACACAACCTTTCCACTGCTCCCCAGGTAGTCAGGGCATCCGACCGGCTCCAATTTTGAGTCTTTTCCCTCATAGACCCTAAAACGACATGTATAGCCTGTGGCCCTTTCACAGAGCTTATACAGTTTCACCCCATACCGGGCGCGCTTGCTTGGGATGTACTGTTTGATGCCAAGGCGCCCGGTAAAGCGTAAGAGGGACTCGTCTACGCAGATGTTCTGTTCAGGGATATAAGCATCTGCAAATGTTGAGGACAGGTGGTCTATGAGGGGCCGAATTTTGTGGAGCCGGTCATAAGCAGGGTCTCCCCTTTCATGACAGGTTTTGTCGTCGTTGAAGTGCAGGAAGCGCAGGATGGACTCAAATCGTGTCCTGGACATGGCAGCAGGGTACAAGGGAACATGATGTACTGGGTTCGTAGACCAATACGCCCGCAATACATTTTGTTTCATTAGTCCCAAGTGAAGGATAAGGGCCAAAAAGATTTTAATGTCGGAAACTTGGACTGGTTTCCACCCGAAAGGCTGGGCATACATGCTCTCCGGGTGCTCGGTGATGAATTGTGTGGCTTTACGATTGGTCTCAACCACAATTAAGTCCAGGAGAACCTGGGTGATGAACAGCTGCAAAAAGTCTAGGGCCGTTCCTAGATGAGCTGTCGCCACCTGGACTCCAGACTGGGCGGTGAAAGGGGGCACTACGGGTGCGGCGGAATCAGGGGGTTGCCAATCTGGTTGTGCCAGCACCTCTGGGAGTCTATGGGTACTACGGGCCCGTCTTCTTCTTGGTGGCTGCGACGGGGGTACTACTGCACTTGCCACCGTACCAGTTTCAACTTCCATGCTGACGCTCACCACTTCGCCAGGGTCTACGGAAGCACTGGCACTAAGTCCAGGAGATGCTGCGCTGCTGGTGCCTGCCTCACCAAGAAAACTATCAACAGCGCTAGCACCACCCTGCTGCCCTTGAGGCGGATCCTGCGCCACCTGCGGTCTAACGACTTGGGGTCTGGTACGCCTGGCTCTAGCCGGGACCATAGCCTCGTCATCAGTATCGGTCAGGGAACCACTGCTTTCTACAGGTTCAAATTCGGACCCGGAAGATTCGACGGATGATTCTTCCCAAAAGAACTCATCCGACTGGTCCATGTACCTGTATACCTCGTCATCGGAAAGCCCCCTTCTTGCCATTTTGGATTGCTAAATTTATGGGGTTTTCCTCCGAGACTACCCAGAAAAAAAGAGCACCTACCTAGCAAAAAGGGAGTATTTGAGAGGTATTGGGGTTGGTGGGAAGTGGGGTCTCAGAGGCAATCAAACAATCACGGGACAATCAAATACAATTACAGCACAATCGACTCCAATCACAGCACAATCAAATCTGATGCACTCGGAAGGTGATGGGGGGAGGGTGGGATTGGGTGTGGCGGGAAGTGGGGTCTCAGGCAATCAAACAATCACGGGGCAATCGAAGCCGATCACGGGACAATCAAATACAATTACAGCACAATCGACTCCAATCACAGCCCAATCAAATCTGATGCACTCGGAAGGTGATGGGGGGAGGGTGGGATTGGGTGTGGCGGGAAGTGGGGTCTCAGGCAATCAAACAATCACGGGGCAATCGAAGTCGATCACGGGACAATCAAATACAATTACAGCACAATCGACTCCAATCACAGCACAAGCAAATCTGATGCACTCGGAAGGTGGTGGTTGGAGGTGGTGGGGGGGAGGGTGGGGTTGGGTGTGGGGGGGGGAGGGTGGGGGGGGGGTGTGGCAGGAAGTGGGGTCTCAGGCAATCAAACAATCACGGGGCAATCGAAGCCGATCACGGGACAATCAAATACAATTACAGCACAATTGAATACAAGCGCAGCACAATCGAATACAAGCGCAGCACAGTCAAATACAATGCACTTGGACGGTGATTAGGGGGGGGGGTCTGAGGGCGATTTGAGGGGGTGGGGGGTTGATCAGGAGCCTGCACGGGGCAGACTGAGTCCTGATCTGATGAGAGGCAGACACAGGGGGTTACTGATCAAAGATCAGTTAGTGATTGCTGGGGAGGACAGATGTAAACAAACAGCAGGGGATGTAATCAGAAGGGGGGTATGAGGGCAATCGAGGGCCTGGGCAGGTGATCGGTTACCCCCGCGGGGCAGTTAGGGTCTGCTCTGATGGGTGGGGGTGCTGAGGGCTGATGGACAGGTGATAGACAGGTGATCAGAGGGGGATCAGAGGGGGATCAGAGGGTAATGTAGCTGTATACAGATGTATACAGTATACAGGGGGGTAGTCTGGGATGGGGTGTGGGGGTGATCTAAAGGTAGGGGGGGGGGATCAGGGGTGACTAGGAGGCAGTTAGGGAACACAGGGGATAGCGTCGCTAGTTAGTGATAGGTGGGGGGGTGGTGGTTTTAAATGGGTGCAAGGGTGCTGGGCAGGGGTCTGCTGGGGTGATCAGGGGGGGTATGAGGCCTGGGGTGGGAGATCAGGGGGGCTGTAGGCCAAAAAAAACACGTGTGCTGTACTACTCACAAAAGGCTTCCTCCTCGCTGGTGGTCTCTGCAACAATGAGACCACGAGGCGAGGAGGAAGCACGTATAAGGCACTTTGTTTACCTAACAAAGTGCCTTATACATCCTGATTGGCTGATCATGCGGATTCCTCCGCTCGCCGGCTCTGCTAAGTGGCCGGCGAGCGGAGACAAAATGCCCGTGCTTCGATCCCGGGCGGAGGATCGCGTCACGGATGACGCGATCGCTCCGCCCATGCCCTTTAATGGACCGCCGCCTCTGTGGGTGAGGCCGTCCTGAAGGGCTCCACTTCCCCGCCGCCCCTGTGTAGTGGGCGGTCGGGAAGTGGTTAAAAACAATGGTGCATGTAGTATCCCATGCAGTTTAGTTAGGAGGGGGGCAGATGAGAGGGAATATCCTGCACGCTGGTGCCCCCTGCTGGTCATATAGCCATTGTCTATATGCAACTGAAGCCCTCTCCTACTAATTGGCTGACTTGCTCAGCTTTTGCTTGATTATCACTGCAAGCTAGGTGTATTATGTGTGCACTTTTCATTGGCTTATAAGCAGCCTGCAGGCTTTATAAAGCAGCAGAGAACTGTTTGGGAGTGAGGTTCTCCAATTGTGTGTTTGGTAAGTTTTAGAGCAGTAGGAGACAGGCCTTGGAGGTGGCAGCTCCAAGGTTTTGGCTGCGCTCACATATGGTGTTAGATGCTGGTTCTGGGGCCCCGGGCAGTGAGAGTTCCCGGGGCCCCAGGCTGGCTCATGCACCATTGTTTTTAATTATTGTAGTATCCCATGCAGTTTAGTTAGGAGGGGGGCAGATGAGAGGGAATATCCTGCACGCTGGTTCCCCCTGCTGGTCATATAGCCATTGTCTATATGCAACTGAAGCCCTCTCCTACTAATTGGCTGACTTGCTCAGCTTTTGCTTGATTATCACTGCAAGCTAGGTGTATTATGTGTGCACTTTTCATTGGCTTATAAGCAGCCTGCAGGCTTTATAAAGCAGCAGAGAACTGTTTGGGAGTGAGGTTCTCCAATTGTGTGTTTGGTAAGTTTTAGAGCAGTAGGAGACAGGCCTTGGAGGTGGCAGCTCCAAGGTTTTGGCTGCGCTCACATATGGTGTTAGATGCTGGTTCTGGGGCCCCGGGCAGTGAGAGTTCCCGGGGCCCCAGGCTGGCTCATGCACCATTGTTTTTAATTATTGTAGTATCCCATGCAGTTTAGTTAGGAGGGGGGCAGATGAGAGGGAATATCCTGCACGCTGGTTCCCCCTGCTGGTCATATAGCCATTGTCTATATGCAACTGAAGCCCTCTCCTACTAATTGGCTGACTTGCTCAGCTTTTGCTTGATTATCACTGCAAGCTAGGTGTATTATGTGTGCACTTTTCATTGGCTTATAAGCAGCCTGCAGGCTTTATAAAGCAGCAGAGAACTGTTTGGGAGTGAGGTTCTCCAATTGTGTGTTTGGTAAGTTTTAGAGCAGTAGGAGACAGGCCTTGGAGGTGGCAGCTCCAAGGTTTTGGCTGCGCTCACATATGGTGTTAGATGCTGGTTCTGGGGCCCCGGGCAGTGAGAGTTCCCGGGGCCCCAGGCTGGCTCATGCACCATTGTTTTTAATTATTATAGTTCATTTCATTGCGATAAGTAACAATAAAGTTATAGACGAATGAATGGAAGGAGCGCTGAAAGGTGAAAATTGCTCTTGTGTTCAAGGGGTAAAACCCCTCATTGGTGAAGTGGTTAAGTGTGGCTATTTTGAAGCCAATCCTGATGTAATTTCTTCCCTTATTTTACTCTGCCTGATTGTGTATGCATTGCCTTCCGTCAACTATAGTGCATTGTCTCAGCATGAGAAATATTGGCCAATCAGAGAGGAACAGAGGTGTGGGAGGGGAGAACAGGAGGGAAAGAGGCTTCAGCCAATCAGGCTGCATTAGTTAAGCCTGAGGGGAAATAATGATGCAAAAAAAGACAGCTCAGCATGCTCTGCAACTTCCTTTTTGCATAGCAAATTTTGTGTGTACCAAATAAAAGTCAGGTAAACTGGGAAATGATTATTTATCAACAAGAAAAGTAATAGTGATTTTAACTTTTGGATTTCCTGGTTAGCATCCTTATTACTTGTCTACCAGATAAAAATAAATAATTGATTTTTGATTTTATGCCTGACAGTTACACTTTAAATGGAACCTGAAGCGGTGAAAATGATTTATAATAAACACATGCCGTAGCTGTAAATGAATATTACATACTAACCTCACCGTCAGTCCCTCTCAGAGGCTCACCATTTTCTTCTTACAGTGATCCCTTCCAATTCTGACAATATTTTGTCAGAGTTGAAATACACCAGTTGCTGTCAGTTATATATCAGCAGCTGTCAATTACAACTAAATGTGCAAGGTAATGTCCATGTTTCCCTATGGCTCAAGTGGGTGATATTACAGTTGAATGTGTGCTGACTAGGAAGCTGTTGGGGGTAATGGCCATTTTTAAAATGGAGGATGGAGAAATCCATTGATCACAGTGGACAGATGGGACAGAGAAAGATTGAGGAGTAGACTACACAGGAGGTAAGTATGACCTGTGTGGGAGAGATCACGGAAAAGCCCCCGCGTGTGCTACTAAGGAGGCGGCTGATTCCGCGTCCAGTGCGGCGGTTTGCACGCGGAAGCGTGTGTCTGGTGGCAGGGCAGAACGCGGAAAAGCCGCCGCATGCAACAACAGTAAGGCGGCTGGTTCCGCGTCCAGCACGGCAGTTTGCACGCAGCAGCGTGTGTCTGGTGTGGCTGAGTCTGTTAGTGCACATAGGCTTAGGAATACACGCGCGCGCGCTGAGAGGCAGGATTCTTATACAAAGCAGGAAGAGTCAGCTGACCACGCCGATCAGCTGACTCCAGAGCAGGATACTATTGGTTGAGCAATTAGGGGTGGTGCTGGAGAGCACTACTCCATATATAGTTTCTGCTGGTCACTTGCAAGTTGTCTGCCGTTGCGATCACTACGTGGAAGCACTCAGACCTAGTCAGATCCTTCAGTGTGTTTGAACCAGGTGGACCTGGGAATTCACACTTAGCCAGATTATTTGAATTGTATTCTGTTTTGTACTTAAGCTAGTTCCAGGGTGTAGAGACCAAGGACCTCACACTCAGATTAGGGAACTGTGTTATCATCTGTGTTATACTTTAAGCTAGTTCCAGGGTGTAGAGACCAAGGACCTCACACCCAGCTTAGGGAACTGTACTACCATCTGTGTTATATTTCAGACTAGTTCCAGGGTGCTGAGATCACGGACCTCGCACCCAGTCTAGGGAACTGTATTATCATCTGTGTATACTTCAGACTAGTTCCGGGGTGCTGAGACCAAGGACCTCGCACCCAGAATAGGCATTGTTTGTTATGTGTTATGACTTATAGCTTTTCTGACTACTCCTCTGTCTTCTGATTCAGTACCTCGCATATCTGATATTCCGTTGCCAGACCCTGCTTGCCTTGGATACCGAATCAGCCTTCTGTCTTTGTACTTTATCTGTCAGTGTGTTGCCGACCAGGCGAGGCCAACCTTGAGAGCTATCTCTTCTGTTAAGAGATAGTCTCCAGATCAGATAGTGACATCCACCGTCAGGTGTCACTCACTCTCTGGCCTTCCCTATCCTTAGCCTGACTCCTCCCCTTGAGGAGCCTCAGGCTGCTGGAAGGTTCCTGTGCTCTCTGAGCCGTGTCTCTTCACTGTCAATTATCACCTGCTCTGCAGGTGTGTTACTCAAAGTATTACTGTTACACCAAACACTCACATACCTATAGGTGTCCAGAGGTTAGCAATATATCTGTATTATCAGTGATTCTGCAGATCATCAATAATCAGGTATATATCTGCATTCTTGGTGATACTGCAGATCACCAATAATCAGATTCTCTCTGCGTGCTGACACCAATCGTTACACTGTGTATGGTTATTTTGACTTTTTATTTTGAGTCTAGGTTCTCTTTAAAGGGATACTTAAGTCAAATAAAAAAAATAGTTTTACTGACCTGGGGTTCCCCTCAGCCCCCTGCAGCTGTCCGGTGCCCTCGCAGCAATCATCTGCAGATCAGATCCACCAGGATGGATTTTCAGATCTGCAGATTATTGCGAGATATGCAGATGAAGTCTGTTAAACAAGGTGTGTATGATGATCTGCAGATCTCATAGACTATGAATGCATTTTGCAGGAATGGATCTTTTGCAGATAATGATCTTTTGAATGTGTACGGGCATCTTTGTGTGCAGCATCTTGCAGAGATTTTATCTGATGGGGAGTTCAGCTCCATAGAATAGACTGTGTAGAGTATGTCTCTCATACTACATGGAATGGGGTAAAATTGGTCTGTGATCTTGCCTTTTCCAAAGACTTTTATCTCAAGTGTGTATGCAGCATAAGAATCCCTCATGAGGACATGGACTGGTCCAACATCTGTCAGATCTGTCATCTTTTTCTACCTGCTGTAAGTGACAGCAACACAGGGTAAAAGGTATTTGTAGTGCATTTTAAACTGGGAGAAATGCACATTTATATGTATGTATTAACATTTTAAAAATGTTCATGATGGTTGTCCTTTAACCAAACATTCCTTTACCTCTGCTTATATCAGTCTCACACAGAGGTTGTTATTATTATTATTTAGTATTTATATAGCGCCGACATATTCCGCAGCGCTGTACAGAGTATATTCTCTTGTCCCTTAACTGTCCCTCAGAGGGGCTCACAATCTAGTCCCTACCATTGTCCTATGTCTATATTGTGTAGTGTATGTATCATAGTCTAGAGCCAATTTAGGGGGAAGCCAGTTAACATATCTGTATTTTTTGGGGGATGTGGGAGGAAACCGGAGTACCCAGAGGAAACCCACACAGACACAGGGAGAACATACAAACTCCTTGCAGATGTTGACTTGGCTGGGATTTGAACTGGGGACCCAGTGTTGCAAGGCGAGAGCGCTAACTACTACGCCACCGAGCTGTCCTTGAAAACTCGTTTTTTGTGAATAGTATCATGCAGTTATTATATATAGAGTGCTGGGAGGAAGGGGGCCCAGTGTAAAGCTGTGCCCAGGGGCGCCTCTAGCCATTTTGTCACTCCAAGTGTGAAAACCTGTGGCGCCCCCATGACATTCACCAGAAAATAATTGTAATATGGCAGCATTTCACCAGAAAATAATTGTAAGGTGGCAGCATTTCACCAGAAAATAATCATAATGTGGCAGTGTTTCACCAGAAAATTATCATAATGTGGCAGTGTTTCACCAGAAAATAATCATAATGCGGCAGCGTTTCACCAGAAAATAATTATAAGGCGGCAGCTTTTCACAGGAAAAAAAACACACATTTGTGGCAGCGATTCACCAGAAAATACAGTTATCGTTGCAGCATTTCACCCGAAAATAATCGTTATGCAGCAGTGGTTCACCAGACAATAATCATTTATGCGGCAGCATTTCACCAGAAAATAATCATAATGCAGCAACATTTCACCAGACAATAATGTAATGTGGCAGAAAATAATCATAATGCGGCAGCATTTCACCAGAAAATAATGTAATGTGGCAGCGCTGCACCAGAAAATAATTGTAAGGCGGCAGCATTTCACCAGAAAATAATCATAATGCAGCATTGTTTCACCAGAAAATAATTGTAATGTGGCAGCGTTTCACCAGGAAATAATTATAAGGTGGCAGCTTTTCACAGGAGAAAAACACACATTTGCAGCTGCATTTCACCAGAAAATACACTTATTGTTGCAGCATTTCACCATAAAATAATCGTAATGCAGCAACGGTTCACCAGACAATAATCATAATGCGGCAGCATTTCACCAGAAAATAATCATAACGCGACAGCATTTCACCAGAAAATGCACTTATTGCGGCAGCGTTTCACCAGAAAATACACATATTGTGGCAGCGTTTCTTCAGAAAATAATCGTAATGCAGCAGCGTTTCACCAGAAAATACACTTATTGCGGCAGCGCTTCACCAGGAAATACACACATTGCAGCTGCATTTCACCAAAAAATAATCATAACGTGGAAGCGTTTCACCAGAAAATTATGTAATGTGGCAGCGTTTCACCAGAAATTAATTGTAAGGCGGCAGCATTTAATCAGAAAATAATCATAATTCAGCATTGTTTCACCAGAAAATAATTGTAATTGTAATGCGGCAGCATTTCACAAGAAAATAATCATAATGCGGCAGCGTTTCACCAGAAAATAATTATAAGGTGGCAGCTTTTCACAGGAAAAAAAAAACACATTTGCGGCAGCGTTTCACCAGAAAATACACTTATTGTTGCAGCATTTCACCAGAAAATAATTGTAATGCAGCAACGGTTCACCAGACAATAATCATAATGCGGCAGCATTTTACCAGAAAATACACTTATTGCGGCAGCGTTTCACCAGAAAATACACGTATTCTGACAACGTTTCACCAGAAAACATAATGCGGCAACGTTTCACTAGAAAATACACTTATTGCAGCAGCATTTCACCAGAAAATCATAATGTGGCTGCGTTTCACCAGAAAATACACTTATTGGAGCAATGAGACACAGCGCAAAATCAAAGAGTGGTGTGCAGCTACAAGGTGGAGGCGGGTCCCAAGCCCCAAAAGTAAAAAATAAAAACAACAATGTACCTAAGCGCACTAATGGACAGTGGATGGCTATTCCTGCAGGTGCAGTGATGTCTCAACAAGACAGGTCAGCCGATATAGTGAGCATAAGGAGCAATACAGTACCTCTTCCAGCCGTGTGTGTGGTGGATGGTACCTCTTTCTGTGCATAAATCTTGCTGTAATCCCGATATCCAGGGACAAGCTGGTGCTCTGCTCAGCGTGGATGGAAACTGACCACGTCATCTCCTGGTCAGCTGATACCCAGACTTCCTGTTCCTGGCTTCTCTGCACTCCACCAATGGCTCCAATCCCAGTAGCAGAGCTTGTTTATTTGCACATAAAAAAATCTGCAGCCTCACTACCCGACTCGAGTTTCGGCATTGTGCCTTCGTCAGGGGGTCTCTGTGCAAATAAACAAGCTCTTATCTAGTAAGTGATAACCCCCTGCGTGGCTTCTTTAAGCGCACAGTGTACACTATTTCTGCTCATTTTCCCTCAACCAGGAAGTGCTGCTGTTTGCCTTCACTGCTACTGGGATTGGAGCCATTGGTGGAGTGCAGAGAAGCCAGGAACAGGAAGTCTGGGTATCAGCTGACCAGGAGATCACGTGGTCAGTTTCCATCCACGCTGAGCAGAGCACCAGCTTGTCCCTGGATATCGGGATTACAGCAAGATTTATGCACAGAAAGAGGTACCATCCACCACACACACGGCTGGAAGAGGTACTGTATTGCTCCTTATGCTCAGAAAATACACTTATAGCGACAATGTTTCAGCAGAAAATTATGTACGTAGGCTCTTCTATTTTTGTCCCTCCCCCCTCCATTAGTGCCCTGTAATCCCCTGGTGCTAGTGAGGCACCTGTAAAGAAAAACATTTACTCACCTTCATGCAGCAAGTCCTGATGCAAAACTGCCACGCTGTCAGGAAGAGCAGGGCTATGGGAAAATGGTGCCCGAAGCCCTGCACTGGAGACACAAATAATCTCCAGTGCAAGGCTTTGGATGCCATTTTCCTGTAGCCCTGCTCTGCCTGCTGGAACCCACAGTCTCCGCAGGCTGGACATGGGCTGTGGGCTGTGGCCGGTGAACTGGTGCGGTGTCTATTAGATGCCGCAAGCCAGTTCACCACCTGGGGGGGACACTATCTGCCCCTGCATCAGAGGGCTGTATGTGCCCCATGGGCCGTAGTTTGCCCATGCCTGGGGTAGATAGAGTAAAAAGGAGGAGGAGTGCGTGGGAACTGGGAAGAGAAAGAGCAGTATAGAACATTGTTTACTTCCTTCTATTGACTGGCCCATGCCTGGAGCTGTGTAAAGAGGCAGTAGCGGCGAAGGCTGGAGAGAGTACGTGGACAGACAGGACAGTAAGAAACACCACAAAACCATTAATGTCACACTCTGTAGTAGCGGCGGGGGGCAAGGGTCTCCCTCCTCCTGCAGCTGCGCCTCCCCCCTTCACAGCGCTCCAGCAGACCACCTGTATGGCCTGGTGCATCAGGCACCCCTGGCTGTGCCATTGCGCATGGGAGGTGCAGGTGGATTTACAGTATTTTAGAAGTTACTTTGCTTTCGTGGCATCTTGTAATGAGTATTTATAGCACTGAGAGCTGCTGAAACCCAGTATGGGCTCGCTACACATTGGCCCTTATTCAATTCACTTTTTCTGTCAAGTTTTCTTCTATGATATATTTTTACACTTTCTCAAAAAAGTGCCACCAGCAAGCAAGAAAATACTCAGAATGTTGAAAAATTATTTTAAACTGAAGATTAAAAAAATATATATATCTACTAGGACCATTGCCCATATGCAATTCACGTTTCTCCTAGGTGATATTTTCACACCTTGTCATAAAATGCCCTTTAAACCAGCAGCAAGCAAGAAAATACTCAAAATAATTTTGATAGTACTTTTCCACCTACGTTTGGGTATTTTTTCAATACTTATACTTTTTATAATGTTTAAAATGTAATTTAAAGAGAATATGAAAATTATCTCCTAGGAGATAATTTAGGAGAAAAAATTAATTACACATGGGCCATTGTGTGTGTCCACTGTCCAATCCATACTGGACTCTGGTTTACAGATGAGTCAGAATATTTTGAATACACGGGTTGTAATAGGGGAATATCTATCCACACACAATAAAATAAACAAAGGGATGCATTTTTTTTAACCGTAAGGTAAAAATAGATCTCCGAAAATGAGTTTGCTATCTAAGAAAATTCTGTTTTCACAAAAATCAATCTTGTATTGCAATGTGCGAACAAACCTTGCTATGGTTCATGGCCAGAGACATCTGTAACGCTTGTTCCCCTAAGCCATGTTGTACTGGCACTAAGCGCGCTTGTGACAGGGAACCATTATTTTTATAGTGTTTTTCTTTGTTATTTCAATTCATGCATACAAAGTGTGATACAAAGATAATGTTCCTTGCTATTCAAAGGAAATGTGTTCCCCACGGTATCAAATTATTGAAACAAGAAGAACAACATAATTGCTTGAAGGAATTATGACATTGCAGTGCTGGATACAAAGGATGATGGACAGCTTCGCTAAAAACAATTAAGTAGGGCTGGATCTGTGTGTATGTTAATAAAGTTTGATGAAATTCCTAGAACCGGGAAAGTTGTGTATACAAGTGACTTAAGCCTGAGTAAACCAGCAAAAGGTAAGTATGATCAGGGCAAGAATATGAGATATGTAAAATATACCTCACACTCTGTATTATTAGATATATTGTAATTCCTACAATAATGGACCTCAAATAGGAACAGATATTAAAAAGTTGCTTGAGGTCTCTGGGGAGATTATTTAAACATGCTGGCCTGATCGCCGGCTCAGCTAAGCTACCAGTACAATCACCGTTATTTTTTTAGGATTTGCTTTATGTTATGTTAATGTTGTTACTTAAACATTGCCCGGAATTAAATTGAACCCATTTTCTAGAGCCCAAGCATGAACATGGATCGGGATTCTCCAAAAGCCAGCTTAAAACGGCACATGCTTTATATAATGTATACATATCATATGATCATTCGTTCTGTGTTTCAGAGTATGTCTTACTATTGCCAGTCTACCTTGGGAGAATGTGATTGCTACCAAGACATTATACTGACTACTGTTTTGGGTGATCTGATGAAGTAAACAAGACTCCCAATAACTCATCATAGCACAATTTTTGTTGAAGCTCACAATCTAATTCCTACCTTAAAACTAATAAAGATAAAAAAACACAGGGACACCGGGAGCCCAATATCGTGTATTATCGTTGTGTGAGATGATCTATTTAAAGATAAAATATACTCACAATTCTGGGTTGCTGTTTAGGTAACCACCATCAAAAACATGTGGAGAAGTACCATCTCCACTCGGCCTTGTCAGGTACCTGCTCCCAAAAAGTACTACTATAATGAGCTTACAGTAAGTATAACCCCACGTGGTGGGGTGATAATGAGTATCAAAATACTGTAGGAGGCGCCCTTAATCTCGTTATAACATGTACAACCAGTTCATAGGTAAGTGTAGTGTGTCTTACCTGTTATGAAGGCTCGTGCACACGTAAATCATATAAATTGGGTTTATTATAGCACAATGGATTAGACAACGCGTTTCGCGACTACAAGTCGCTTCTTCAGGTCAAATAAAGTGCTGTTTGCCAGAAGATGTGCAGCGTGGGCGCCCACGCTGCACATCTTCTGGCAAACAGCACTTTATTTGTGCTTTTGTGTCACCAGCCCCTCCCTCTAGATTGTAAGCCTTTGACAGGGCCCTCTCCCCTTGTGTATCATACTTGACTGTGTGCACTCTACACAGAATTTGGAACTGGTAATTTTTTACCACTACCATTCCAGTTTATGATCTGGCATTGTACTATTTTCTGCATTGTGTTGTGTATCTTTTTGCTATTACCTGTATTGTTGTATCTATGGTCTGTCACCTGTATTGTTCTGTCACCCCTGTTATCATTGTCTGTAATCCTATTTATTGTACAGCGCTGCGTAATATGTTGGCGCTATATAAATCTAATAAATAATAATAATAATAATAATAATATATACAGGTGGATAAGCCCTCCACAGTGCATACACAACCAACACACAGGGATGTAACAATAGACCCTGCAAGGGATGCAGCTGCAGGGGGCCCAGAAGCAGCAGGGAGGGAAGAAGTTTCTTTTCTGCTTTCTGCACGATTGTTCTAATGACTGCATCTGCTCAGCCACTGATAACAAATCATGCAAAGTTTTGTATACAAAGATTTGTAGACCGTCCCTATTCAGTATTTAGCAGGGTCTTGTGTACAACACCCAGCCCCCAACCTCTCTACTCCTCCCCAAGTGGTGTGTACTGTAGTGATGCTGGAGGAGTCTGCAAAGCCAGTTCTGCTCCTTCAGAGATGGACAGAGTGAGTGTAATAACATGAGGCTGGGGGCACACTCATCTGTCAGTTTTCTGTATGCATTTTCTGAACACCATGTGTGTCTGTATGTGTGAAAACATGCAAGTTTTATCACAGAACTTAATGTAATTGATAGAGAAAATGCCTGCAGTGCTTCACTGCAATCTGTTTGTATCTGCATGGGGAAAACACATTCAAGTGTGCACTATCAATTGAATAACTTTAGTTCTCAGTTTACCTGTGCAGAAAGCAAAGGGGGGAGGGGTCCCATCCAAAGTTTTGCAGGGGAGCCCAGTGATTTCTAGTTACGCCCCTACACACACACACACACACACACACCTTTGGCCTAAAAATAGGCCAAAAGGTATAATTTGCTACCATCCTCCCGCAGAGTGCAGGTTGGAATGGAACATGCCACCAGGTGTGCAATGCATGTTGGAGCATGCCGCCAGGTGCACAGTGCACGTTAGGGCATGCCACCAGGTGCACAATGCATGTTGGAGCATGCCGCCAGGTGCTCAGTGCATGTCGGAGCATGCTGCAGAAGGTCTAGCTACCTACCCTTGCTCTGGCTTGCATCTGTTAGCAGCTTCTAAACTGGCCACTGTAGTGCCACTGTCATGTGACCTGTGTCATGTGAGCCCGGAGCTTTAGAGGTGAGTTCAGAAGCTGCAATGGACACTAGTGAATTCAAGCAGGAGTGAGGACAAGTAGCTATAGCTTCTGCAGCACGCTCCAACACTTATGTCACCTGCAGGCCACCATACGACACCCACGGTATATCATGCATGGATAGGTTACACCCACCCCCTCCCACTTTACACCCAAATGTTGTTGTCAAAAAATTGGCCTATCCATTGGGATATAAGGTATGTATTTACTGTATGGGAGGAATGGTACTTTTCCCAAAGTAGATGGTACTGTCGTGCACCAAGAATCTGGGTGTACACTTTAGCTGTAGAAATGTCTTTATTGTCTTGTGCTGGATAATATATAATGAGTCTTGAAAGGACCTCAGAAAGGATGAAGGACAGTGGCTTAGCTAAGAAGCTGTGGGTCTCAGTGCAGGTTTCACATTGGGGCCCCCAAACCACTCTATACATAACAATTGATACGACACACCAAAACCAATCAAGGGCAACCAAAGTTTCAGAAGTGCAAGAAGTGGATGAGAAACCGTGTTTTAATGATCACTACAATTCAAAGCATCTATAGAAGTGAATATTATCAGCACAGAATCAATAAAGAGCTAATACTGTGTGTGGTCGCAACCTCTGCAAGCCCTACGTCATTGATGAAGGATAATAATGGTGCTATATTTACTCCGTTTAAAACAGTGCTGAATAAAATAAGTTGAAGGTAGATACTCACAAAAAAGGTCTCCTTCAGACCACCCTTATATCAAGCAGGTAAGATGTGCAGGCAGATGTGCAGCCAGGTATAGTTAGTCAGATGTGCAGCCAGGTAGTACAGTTATCCAGATGTGCAGCCAAGTATAGTTAGCCAGATGTGCAGCCAAGTATAGTTAGCCAGAAGTATTAGCCAGGAATAGGGAGCCAGATGTTTTGCTAGGTATAAAAGGAGCCAGATGTGCAGCCGGGTTTAGGGAGTCAGATGTATAGGGAGCCAGATGTTATTTTTATTTATGCAACGCGTTTCAGGGAGAGAACCCCCCCCCCCCCCCTTTCATCAGGCAATAAAACATGGGCAGCTAAATGCAGGGAATTCCACCGCTCGTATTGCTAGGACTCGGCACAGGTGATGGACAGACGGCCCCTATGGAGTGACATGAGACAGAATTTTGCCACTGGGTAATTACACCATGTGTCAAATATGACACGTTGGAAGGTACTTGTGGCCAGCAGCGAGGAGCCTAAATTGCCCAACAAAATGGGAGATTAAAAATAAGGGATTAGGAATGAGAAGGACCTTGTTCTGGATTAATTGACAGGTAACAGGAAACAATGGCGATAATGTGGACAAAACTACCATTGCAATACAGCTAGTAGAATATTGGTGACAGCATATTACCGATATTCTAACTTTCTGCATCACCTGGCATCCAAATTCAATAAGCGCCTCTAATAAATGTATGCAGTTTCAGTGCCTATAATCTCCTAAAGTGTAAATCCAAGTCTGGGTTTTTTATTAGTGGAAGAGTTAAAGAAGAACTTTAACCAAGGACCGAACTTCATCCATTTCAGTAGCTGATACCCCCTTTCCCATGAGAAATCTTTCTTTTCTCTAATAGATCATCAGGGGTGTCTGTGTGGCTGATATTGTGGTGAAATCCCTCCCACTGCGTGATGTCATGACCATGGCTCTGACAGTTTGCTGTCTGTGACCCTCATTGCATTGTGGGAAATAACAGCTGCCTAGTAAGAAGTATCTCCCTCTGTGTAAAGAACTCTCAGTAATGAACATTCCATACAGATCTCCTGTCAGAACTAAAGATGTCTCAACAAGTGATCAATTGCACAATGTAAATCAGAGAGAGGAAATATTTTACAATGGGCCAACACTGATTAATCTATAAATGAATATTGTAAACAATAAGCAATTTTATTCATTACATTATTTTCCCTACAGTTCCTGTAACTGACTGTAACTGAGATGGGGCCAAAGCAAAATATATACATACCTGGGGCTTCCTCTTCTGACTCCCCGTTCACCCACAACTGACCCCGGAAATATCTCCAGTTGGGGCCAGTCAGCACAGGCACAGTCTGGCCAGGTGTGCTCCCCCTTCTCGCTCCAGTCGCCAGGAGCTTTCTGTGCCTGCATAATACTGTGCAGGTGCAGAGCGCTCCCGGTAACGTGAAAGAGGCGGGACCGTGCACGTGGCCTGGCCGCGGATACGCATTGGGCCCCAGACCAGAGGACTTTTATAGGCCGGTTGCGGGCGAACGGGGTGTCAGATGAGGTTGGCGTGGGAGCGATCAGGCCGAAGGGGGCTGGAGGAAGCCCCAGGTATTTATATTTTTTTTTGCTGTGGCCCCATCTCAGGTTCCCTTTAAGGCTTTACACAATATGATTTTTTCTTCAAGGAAAAACAACTTTGATAATTGCTACCATACTATATACAGGAATCAATAAACGCTGTGTTTTCTGACATTTTTCTTGAGAACTTTCATAATTACAGAAAACTTTGATAACATTTCCTCTGACCTACAGTATTAGAAACAAAATGATATTTAATATTGTAAGAGAAATAGGTTAACGCTGCGTGGGAAGTCACAAGCACTTGACAGATGCATAGCTGACGACCGACAAATGAACAATGCGCTATGTGCGGAATCTGCATGTCGTCTACTCATTTCCTTTGTGCACATTATGCGATCTTGTGCCATTAGATATATGGTTACCCTAATACAGCTGTCTAGTTACTTTTTAATTATAGCTAATGGTATCTCACCATGAGTTATGTTAAAAATAATTTCCACCTAACCTTATTATTTGGTGTTAGAACAGGAAATTATATGCATCCATCATCTACTGTATTGCTTCGGTGAAACTTTATAAACAGATTACGTGATGGTGTCTTGCCACAGTCTCACAAAGTTAATATGCTTGTTTAGTAGATACTCCAACGAATTGGCTTTGATAAAAAAAAAAAATCTATATTATCACAAGTTGCAAAGATAAACTCAAGGCATACTCCTGGGTACAATAATAAAAATATGATGACAGCCACCAGGTCCTACCTGCTGTTTACAATAAAAAAAAATGGAAAAATTGCCTAAACTTAACCGGGTATTGTGGAAACTTAAGGTGCATACACAGGCACTACTATAAAGAACGACGGGTCCGTCAGACCCTCCCGTTGGGTGGGCGTTCCAGCGACAGTAGAGCGTGTGTACAGTCTGTCGGCAGACTGATAACACTGTTTCTGACCGATCCGCTTGTCTGACGGACCCGTCGTTCCTTACAGTAGTGCGTATGTACGCACCTTAAGGAACATATGTTGCACACGTTTCCCGCATTACACACACAGTGCATATACTGCTTGTATAACCTGTACACCGCTATTTGACTAACACATCATACAAGCAATGTATGCGTTGTGTGTACAATGCGAGTTACACAAACTATGCTACATTCTCCATGTAGTTTGAGTAACTATCAATTGAAAGGTTGGACTCTACAGCATTTGTAACACATGTGACATGCGGTGGCATAACCCTATGACAGAGAACCGTGACACGTTGCGGCAATGCTCAGATGTGACTTTTTAGGAAGGGCCGCCTGTCTACCACCGGTACTGAGTGCCAACAAGCGCCCTGCTGGTCAGTGTCGGTTCTAGACTTTTTGCTCCCTGAGGCAAACTTGTGAAGGATGCGTCCCCTCCCAATTTGGAATGATCGCCCAGCACCCAATAATAAACTCTATATATCTCTTCAAAGGGGATTCTCAGCAAGGCTTTTATTCTTTGTAAAGATATTCGCGAAAAAAGATTTAAACAATGATGCTGGGCAGCTTCCCTGCTCCCTACACAGTTTCTTGGCAGTTGGACAGAGCAACTGCCATTCACTAAGTGCTTTTGAAAATAAATATATCCCTGAGAATCCCCTATAAAGAGATGGACTAGTCCAAAACCAGTCACTTCTGTCAGATTTCTACTACCTACTGTAAGTGACAGCAACATAGTAATTTATGGCTCATTTTACTCTGGAAAAAATGTACTTCTTATTTGTATATGCTTGCCCATAATTTAAATTTTACAGTTTTTTGCTGTAGTGCCCCTTTAAAGACAGACGAGTTAACTTTAAGTTTGCCTGAGGTAAATTGTTTAGTGAATACTACATGCCTTGTCACCATGGTGATAACACTAGAAACAGCTCAGAAATGTTATTAAAGACAGGAGATGAGCTTAGTGAGGCTAATGTTTTGAAAATGTTATACTTCCAAAGCATAATGCTGGGAATACACGACTCGATTCTGAGTCATTTCGATGGCTCGATAGATAATTTCCAACACGTGCAATCTCCCGCCCGATCGTTTCGCTGCTCGATTCTGCATTGAGGACAATGGAAAAAGATAAGAAAAAAAAGCGGAAGATAAAAGAATCGCCTACAGAATCAAGCAGGGAATCGATCGAGCGGAGGAATCAAGCTGCAAAATCGAGCTGTGTATGCCCAGCATTAGACTTAACAGGTTGCTACTAACAGAGAATTGATAAATGATGGCAAACTTTCTTTACTGGGTATATAGTTTTGCATTTTGCTGTAGTGCTACTCTGCTTGTGTTGAGTAAATAAACAACCCCACAATTCAATCATATACATTACAAAAAACTGTGCAAACATTATATCAGATTTCTTACTTTTGTTGTATAGATTCCATCGCGCCTCTTTCAGATGAACGACGGATCTGTGCGCTTGTCGGGCAGTTCAGCCTCCTCTGTTCTGGCCAGCTACAGTTTAATGTAGCCAAATAGCCAGATTGCAATGTTTGACATGCGGTGTGGTTATCTAGTTGCAAAAAAAGTGTCATGTTGCCTTTAAAGAGGAACTCCAGTGAAAATAATGTAATAACAAAGTGCTTCATTTTTACAATAATTATTTTATAAGTGTTTGCTCATTGTAAAATCTTTCCTCTCCCTTATTTACATTCTGACATTTATCACATGGTGACATTTTTACTGCTGGAAGGTGATGTTACTGGAAGGAGATGCTGCTTGCTTTTTTGGCAGTTAGAAACAGCTGTAAACAGCTGTTATCACCCACAATGCAACAAGGCCCAAACCATGGTCCTGACATCAGACTATGGGAGGGGTTTCACCACAATATCAGCCATACAGAGCACCTTGATGATCTGTTTGTGAAAAGAAAAATATTTCTCATGAGAAAAGGGGTATCAGTTACTGATTGGGATGAAGTTCAATTCTTGGTTGCGGTTTCTCTTTAAGCATGGACAAAGCTTTGCAGAGACGTGACTCAATATAATGACCACCTGTCATGCCGAGCGCAGCCAAGTGCATGGCCAGACTTCAGGGGCAAACCCATGATTCTCAAGGGGGGGATTCCTGAAAGGTCTCCCTCAGCCGCACACAATACAGTATAATTATACAGTAGGAAATCATGCTGGGTGCACATAATGCAATTTCCCATCCATCTGACAGGATCTAACAACTATTTTCTGAATGTCCGATCTGCTCCCGATCAGCAACTGAATCGTTTAGGAGCAGTTTGCATACAGATAATAATGAGGACAGCCAACATTGGTAATGAAGGGGAAAGTAAATCATTCACCCAACAGGGGCATAGGGCTGTGCTCATACCTGACTGTGCTCTTTTAAAGAGAACATAAACTGAAAATAAAAAGTCAAAATAACCATACACCGGTCATAGTGTGTGTGTGCGTGCGTGCGTGCGTGCGTGTGTGTCACACCTTCGACAGGATTTTTGGCCATTTTCAGGTCACTTCCGGTGTTCTATCCAGATATCCGAATGCGGACGGATACTGGGGTTGGATATCCAACCCGGATTCGAATCGCAAAATTTTGAATCCAGATATCCGACCTGGATCGGATAGAGGGGTATCCGGATCCGAATTAGTTCCAGATAGTGAAAAATGGTATCCGAGCAGCACTGGTGACAGCTGCTGACATATAACTGACAGCAACTGGTATATTTCAGTTCTGACAAAATATTGTCAGAACTGGAAGGGATCACTGTAAGAAGAAATTTGTGAGCTTCTGAGTGGAACTGACGGTGAGGTTAGTATGTAATATTCATTTGCAGCTACGTCATGCTTTTATTTTAAATAATTTTACTCGCTTCAGGTTCCCTTTAAGATCCCCAGAGCTGATCCATGCTCTGTACACATGTTGCTGCTTCATCCAAAGTCAACTGCAGCAGGGAAAAAAGGCGGTGGGGCTGTGAGCTGCAGGATACCTGTAGATATTCTGGTGTCTCAACTTGTGCCTGTCCCCAGACACTGTAGTGGCTCTGGTGTGAGGGGGGATTCTGGGCAGCTGTAATCTCCCCCTGCGTTTGCCTATGCCAGTGCATGCGGGTAGCTGCCCGACTGTGAATTCACCACCTTCAGCCTCTAATGTGAAAGAGGTCAAAGCTTGGCCACAGGATTAGCAAAAGCTTAGGCTATGTTCGCAGTGGGCGTTGCATTCACTGTAACAGTAGGAATTCATGGATCGGGAAAGCAATGCCACACATTATCTGTGCGTTGTGTTGCATACAGCCAATGAAAAGTATGCGTCACTGTATGCATTTTGTGGTTAGGATTGCAGTTGCGATTGCAAGTGGGCCCCGGCCTCGAGGATCTAAGGATCTGTCTACAACGAGTTTCACATGTGCCATGCAATGAAATTATATATATAATTGCTACCAGCAAAGTGTGTGAGATGGATCATGCCCACGCTATAGTGCAGGTGCTGTACAATGCAAGTAGATGAATGTACCCTAAGGCTGCTTACACACCAAGACGTTACAGGCGCACGTTAGTGCGCCTGTAACGCTCCCCCAACGCACAACAATGTAACACAAGTGGGCTGTTCACACAGCCCACGTTGCGTAACATGTAACGCTGCACGTTCTGTGCAAGGTGCAGCATGCTACGGCGTTGGAGCGGCTATAGCCGCGTTAGACTGTTTGCACATGCGCAGTGGGGGGCGGAGAGGAGGCGGGGAGAGCCAGCTACAGTAGCCGCGCACATGGCTACTTAATATTCACTGCACTGGCGGGCGCTGATTGGCCGGCGGGACCACGTGATGCGGAGTGTCTCGCTCCGCATCACATGGTCCCGCTGGCCAATCAGCGCCACTCTGGGAGACATTATAGGACTCGAGCCGCCTAACGCGGCTCACTCTACCGTCGGCTCTTGCAGCACCATACGTTGTGTTAGGTGCACGTTATGCGACCTTAACGTGGCACCTAATGCAACGTCTTGGTGTGCAAGAAGCCTAACAGTCTTCACCTTTTATGCATAGAGAAAACAAAGAAATCTTGACTAGAACATATTAAGAACTTACAGGCCATATAAATCAAAAAGCTCATGCCATGTTTTTCCATTTGCAGAAAAAGAAAACTTAAACCTGTTCACATTTTTGTACTAAAATACATTTTTAGCATCCACCAATGTGCACAATTTAAGACAAGACAAGACAAATAACATTTATATCGCGCTTTTCTCCTGGCGGACTCAAAGCGCCAGAGCAGCAGCCACTAGGGCGCACTCTATAGGCAGTAGCAGTGTTAGGGAGACTTGCCAAAGGTCTCCTATTGAATAGGTGCTGGCTTACTGAACAGGCAGAGCCAAGATTCGAACCCACATCTCCTGTGTCAGAGGCAGAGCCCTTAACCATTACACCAACCAGCCACCCATAACATATACAAACACACAAACACACATGCTTTGCATCAGAAAATGCACATATAAAACACGTACACAAATGCGTTTTGCACCCCATTGAACAAAGCTCTAGCACCGTGCAATGTGTTTAAGTAGGTGCATCTGACTCACGCTACCACTCTGCATTATGTAACTGTAGCATATTCATAATTTAGAGATGCAGCCAGAGATTGTAAATTCCAAAGAAATAAATCTGAACAAGCTGGACTTTGTGTCTAATTGCAATGCATTTTTAATATGTTATGTTAAATGGGACTTTAATTGCAAGCTGGGAAGACTCTCCTCTGGAGGGTGTGGATAATGGATCTGATGAATTCTGTGGGCCAGGAGATGTCAAAGGTCGAGCTGTCTGTGCAAAGGGAACGATTGAGTACAAGATGAAAGTGCACTACATGTCCCCTTCTCTGTTATACTTCTTGGATTCTGCTAGAACAAATTATCCATCGAACGTTGATGGAAGCAATTGACATAAAACAGTGGTGCGCACTACTAAGGGCTGAACTAATTACAGGCATTTTGCTAAGTGTTCAAATAAATTGAATTGTCAGGGCAAATATTTTATACTGAGTGTTGCTTTGGTTTTGAGTTTTGTGTGATAACAAAGGTTCCTACATTTTTTTCTTTGTTTTTATAATTTTATTTTATTTCGGTTTTGTTCTTTCATAGCTATCGTGTAACAAAATACAGATGATTTTAAAGAGAAACTCTAACCCAGGACTTAAAACCTAAATCAGGAGCCAATACCCCTTTTTACACAAGAAATCTTTACCTTTCCCGATTAGATCGTCAGGAACATCTGCATGGTTGCTATTGTGGTAAAACTCTTCCCACAGTGTGATGTCAGGGCCATGGCCCTGACAGTTTGCTGTCTGTGAACTTAGTTGCATTGTGGGAAATAATGGTTGTTTCCAACTGCCAAGCAAGCAATATCTCTCTTTATCCCTCTCAGTAAAGAAACATTCCCCAGAAATCACCTGGCAGGTGTCACCGCCTATGATAAATTTCAGAATGTAAATCAGGGAGAGGAAAGACTTTGCAATGGGCAAACCGTGACGAAATAAGGTGTAAATGAACACAGTATAGTAAAAAAAAATAAAAAATTAAGCAATTTTATTCATTATGTTATTTTCACTATAGTTACTCTTTAAAGTGACCCTGAAATAAAAAAAAATAAACAAAAAACAATATAAAAGCAGAGACAGAAAATGTCATAATGAAAGTTACATATAGAGATAGAAATGATCTCGACATAGGTTTGCCACTTCTGGCTTATAATATCCAGCATAACCCCTGAACAGTAAGTTAGTAGTGGGGATAGAGTTTGCTGCAGTGACTGCGCTCGTGAACCCACATTCCTATTGGGCCACACAGGTTTTTGAACGCCATTGCCCAGTTGACTTCAGGTCAGAGGTCATGCTGTGCATTTTGGTACGCAAGTTCGCCACTGGCAAACCTATACCGCGGCTAATTCCAATCCCTAGAAACATTTAGTGTAATTTTTCTTTTGTTTTAACTAGAGCTTCACCCTGTAGTACTATTAATGCCAAGACTACACCTGAGGAAGAGTGAGGAGTTTGAAATGTTTGTGTACAATACACTGTACGTGTACCGTATATACTCGCATATAAGCCGACCCGCATATAAGCCGACCCCCCAACTTTTCCCTGAAAAAACAGGGGAAAATGATTGACCCCCATATAAGCCGGGGGTAGGAAATGCTGGATTGGTGCAGCCCCCCAGTGTGTCCCAATATAGCTAGTATAGTGCCCAGTATAGGTAGGTAGTGTCCAGTATAGCTAGTATAGTGCCCAGTATAGCTAGTAAAGTGCCCAGTATAGCTAGTAAAGTGCCCAGTATAGCCAGTATAGTGCCCAGTATAGGTAGGTAGTGCCTCAGTTTAGCTAGTATAGTGCCCAGTTTAGCTAGTATAGTGCCCCAGTATGGCTAGTAAAGTGCCCAGTTTAGTTAGTATAGTGCCCAGTTTAGCCAGTATAGTGCCCAGTTTAGCTAGTATAGTGCCCAGTTTAGCCAGTATAGTGCCCAGTTTAGCCAGTATAGTGCCCAGTTTAGCTAGTATAGTGCCCAGTTTAGCCAGTATAGTGCCCAGTTTAGCTAGTATAGTGCCCAGTTTAGCCAGTATAGTGCCCAGTTTAGCTAGTATAGTGCCCCAGTATGGCTAGTAAAGTGCCCAGTTTAGCCAGTATAGTGCCCAGTTTAGCCAGTATAGTGCTAGTGCCCAGTTTAGCCAGTATAGTGCCCAGTTTAGCCAGTATAGTGCCCCAGTATGGCTAGTAAAGTGCCCAGTTTAGCCAGTATAGTGCCCAGTTTAGCCAGTATAGTGCCCAGTTTAGCTAGTATAGTGCCCAGTTTAGCCAGTATAGTGCCCAGTTTAGCCAGTATAGTGCCCAGTTTAGCTAGTATAGTGCCCAGTTTAGCTAGTATAGTGCCCAGTTTAGCGAGTATAGTGCCCAGCATAGGTGGGTAGTGCTCCCCCCCCCGTGGCCGCCGCTGCTATTTTACCTTCTTAGACAGCGGCCGCTTCCTAATCCGCGTTCCTCTTCTTTCTCAGAGTGTCAGTGTATCACAGCAGCGCGCCGGGCGCTGCTGCTGTGACGATGCAGGGGGCAGGAAATAGCGCGGCTCCCTATAACGGCGATCTGTATCGCCGTTACCAAGGGAACCGCTCTTTCCTGCCCCCTGCATCGTCACAGCAGCAGCGCCCGGCGCGCTGCTGTGATACACTGACACTCTGAGAAAGAAGAGGAACGCGGATTAGGAAGCGGCTGCTGTCTAAGAAGGTAAAATAGCAGCGGCGGCCGCGGGGGGAGCGGGGAGGGGGGGGAGCGGGGCGCGGACCACCCGACCACCCACCACTAGACCACCAGGGAAGACTCGCATACAAGCCGACCCCCCAACTTTTGACCCCCTTTTTGGGGGTCAAAAATTCGGCTTGTATGCGAGTATATACGGTAATTAAGGCGCCGGGAAATTTGGGCGCAGGGTGAAGCCAAAAAAGTCTCATCTTGCTCTTGCCAAACTCCCGGCGGCGTTAATTACTATCCTCCCTCCAGGCCACTGTGGACTTTTGGATAAGATTTTATTTGGCCGCTAGCTATTGCTGACGGTCAAAATACACCATCTTTATCGTAAATTGGGCTCCGTCTCTTGATGGTGCTAAAATTACTGACTAAGGGCAACTTTAGCTGTGATTCCCATTATGGCCTATGGCTGCTCCTGGTGTGCCCAAATTTCCAGCACTGTTTTTGCCTGACTCATTGCCCCGCACCATTACACACACTTCAGTATATGCGGCAGACTGCGTAAACAGAGACATTGTAGGCAACCTGCCTGCAAAAAGTCACACGTATAAAGCTGGAAAGGAAGTACCTCATCTAAATATCTACATCTGTGCATGCGCACCGCTTTGTAAACGCACCAAAATTTAATTATGAATGTGCACATTTCCATCGACTTTAATTGCTTGCTGTGGCGCGTGAAGTAATGCACTACAGCTTCTGTGTCAGCTGGAGCACTTGCGTCCAATCACATCGCAGGAGGTGTGTCATGTTCCATTGACTTTAATGGCCACTGTAACGAGGTGCGGTACGAGAGGCCAATGCAATGCAACACAACACAGTAAGTGTAAAACTGGGCCCTGAAAACAGTGATTGAATGAGTCAATAGACTTGAGGCAGCCAGTATATAAGTCAGGTGAAACTGGTCAGAAGCACACACCTCTGTTTCTCCCTTTGCAATGAAAACAGTGATTAGGTTGTCTTATTTTCTTGTTTTCAGTTCTTATTTATTTCAGGGTGAATGTAAGGCTGCACAGTTGTAAACAAGTTTTCTCAGAACAAGTTTGCTCAGAACAGGTGGAAATCTGATTGGATTGGTGCAGAATGGAGACTTGGATAGAGGATGAAGCAGAACTTTTAACTTTGTCTGTTTTGATTTTGTCTTTATCAAGTGAGCAGTGTGAGCAGTTAGTTGTGTTGTCATGAAGCAATGATGCTCCTTTATGCAAAAGGCGAGACTTTTCTTCCGTATTGCTTGGCACAGTTTTCTAGTGTGTGATGGTCAGTGGTGCTCAGCAGAGCTCGAATATTCGAGTAGCTCGAATATTCGAGCTCTTTTCCAGCTATTCGAGCTCGGTATTCGAGCTCCGAATAGCTGTAGCTATTCGAATGGGCTATTCGAGTACACTCGAATAGCCCATTCACTATTCGAGCTATTCGAGCAAACGGCGCTATTCGAGCTCGGTACCGAGCTCGAATAGCGTCATAGCCCAGATTGATGTCCTTAGAGCCAATCAGAGGGCTCCCAGGCCCTCTGACGGCAGCCAATCACAGAGGGGGACCCTGGCCAGCCCCTACCCTATAAATAGCGGCCGCCATGTTACGTTTCTCCGTGCTTGCCTGAGACTTGTACAGAGAGAGAGTTGCTCCTTTGTGCTTTGGCTTAGCAAGAGCTCTATTGTGGTCATTTACCTAGCGTTTTTGCTCACATACACCTCCTATACACACCTATATTGTTGTTAGTTAGTTAGACATTGTATTTTAGTTAGTAGCATTTGTGTTACATAGAGACAGGCCAGCTGCTGCAGGCTTACAGCTTTAGGCCTCAGGGCCTTGCCTGTGTGGGCAGCTGTCCTCCTGTCCTCTGTTTATTTCTCTCTATTCTATATATTTCTGCTGTCCTTTACTACTGATTGTATTAGTATTGTAGTTATATACTGTAACTGTACTAGGACACTCACTGTCACTGTTCATAGGCTACTAGCTGCTCCTGCGTGTGTGCACTCACTTTCTGTGTACACACTACACACACTCTATTTCCTTCTGATAACTTATTGATTATTGTAATTGATTATTGTAATTAGTTGTACTTACTGTTACTACTTACTGTACTAGGAGTCTAGGACACTCAGTCACTGTTCATAGGCTACTAGCTCCTGCGTGTGTGCACTCACTGTCTGTGTACACACTACACACACTCTATTTCCTTCTGATAACTGATTGATTATTGTAATTAGTTAGTTGTTTGTACTTACTGTTACTACTTACTCTTACTGTACTAGGAGTCTAGGACACTCAGTCACTGTTCATAGGCTACTAGCTCCTGCGTGTGTGCACTCACTGTCTGTGTACACACACTACACACACTCTATTTCCTTCTGATAACTGATTGATTATTGTAATTAGTTAGTTGTACTTACTGTTACTACTTACTCTTACTGTACTAGGAGTCTAGGACACTCAGTCACTGTTCATAGTCTACTAGCTCCTGCGTGTGTGCACTCACTGTCTGTGTACACACACTACACACACTCTATTTCCTTCTGATAACTGATTGATTATTGTAATTAGTTAGTTGTTTGTACTTACTGTTACTACTTACTCTTACTGTACTAGGAGTCTAGGACACTCAGTCACTGTTCATAGGCTACTAGCTCCTGCGTGTGTGCACTCACTTTCTGTGTACACACTACACACACTCTATTTCCTTCTGATAACTGATTGATTATTGTAATTGATTATTGTAATTAGTTAGTTGTACTTACTGTTACTACTTACTGTACTAGGAGTCTAGGACACTCAGTCACTGTTCATAGGCTACTAGCTCCTGCGTGTGTGCACTCACTGTCTGTGTACACACTACACACACTCTATTTCCTTCTGATAACTGATTGCTTATTGTAATTAGTTAGTTGTACTTACTGTTACTACTTACTCTTACTGTACTAGGAGTCTAGGACACTCAGTCACTGTTCATAGGCTACTAGCTCCTGCGTGTGTGCACTCACTGTCTGTGTACACACACTACACACACTCTATTTCCTTCTGATAACTGATTGATTATTGTAATTAGTTAGTTGTTTGTACTTACTGTTACTACTTACTCTTACTGTACTAGGAGTCTAGGACACTCAGTCACTGTTCATAGGCTACTAGCTCCTGCGTGTGTGCACTCACTTTCTGTGTACACACTACACACACTCTATTTCCTTCTGATAACTGATTGATTATTGTAATTGATTATTGTAATTAGTTAGTTGTACTTACTGTTACTACTTACTGTACTAGGAGTCTAGGACACTCAGTCACTGTTCATAGGCTACTAGCTCCTGCGTGTGTGCACTCACTGTCTGTGTACACACTACACACACTCTATTTCCTTCTGATAACTGATTGATTATTGTAATTAGTTAGTTGTTTGTACTTACTGTTACTACTTACTCTTACTGTACTAGGAGTCTAGGACACTCAGTCACTGTTCATAGGCTACTAGCTCCTGCGTGTGTGCACTCACTGTCTGTGTACACACACTACACACACTCTATTTCCTTCTGATAACTGATTGCTTATTGTAATTAGTTAGTTGTACTTACTGTTACTACTTACTCTTACTGTACTAGGAGTCTAGGACACTCAGTCACTGTTCATAGGCTACTAGCTCCTGCGTGTGTGCACTCACTGTCTGTGTACACACACTACACACACTCTATTTCCTTCTGATAACTGATTGATTATTGTAATTAGTTAGTTGTACTTACTGTTACTACTTACTCTTACTGTACTAGGAGTCTAGGACACTCAGTCACTGTTCATAGTCTACTAGCTCCTGCGTGTGTGCACTCACTGTCTGCGTACACACACTACACACACTCTATTTCCTTCTGATAACTGATTGATTATTGTAATTAGTTAGTTGTTTGTACTTACTGTTACTACTTACTCTTACTGTACTAGGAGTCTAGGACACTCAGTCACTGTTCATAGGCTACTAGCTCCTGCGTGTGTGCACTCACTTTCTGTGTACACACTACACACACTCTATTTCCTTCTGATAACTGATTGATTATTGTAATTGATTATTGTAATTAGTTAGTTGTACTTACTGTTACTACTTACTGTACTAGGAGTCTAGGACACTCAGTCACTGTTCATAGGCTACTAGCTCCTGCGTGTGTGCACTCACTGTCTGTGTACACACTACACACACTCTATTTCCTTCTGATAACTGATTGATTATTGTAATTAGTTAGTTGTTTGTACTTACTGTTACTACTTACTCTTACTGTACTAGGAGTCTAGGACACTCAGTCACTGTTCATAGGCTACTAGCTCCTGCGTGTGTGCACTCACTGTCTGTGTACACACACTACACACACTCTATTTCCTTCTGATAACTGATTGCTTATTGTAATTAGTTAGTTGTACTTACTGTTACTACTTACTCTTACTGTACTAGGAGTCTAGGACACTCAGTCACTGTTCATAGGCTACTAGCTCCTGCGTGTGTGCACTCACTGTCTGTGTACACACACTACACACACTCTATTTCCTTCTGATAACTGATTGATTATTGTAATTAGTTAGTTGTACTTACTGTTACTACTTACTCTTACTGTACTAGGAGTCTAGGACACTCAGTCACTGTTCATAGTCTACTAGCTCCTGCGTGTGTGCACTCACTGTCTGTGTACACACACTACACACACTCTATTTCCTTCTGATAACTGATTGATTATTGTAATTAGTTAGTTGTTTGTACTTACTGTTACTACTTACTCTTACTGTACTAGGAGTCTAGGACACTCAGTCACTGTTCATAGGCTACTAGCTCCTGCGTGTGTGCACTCACTTTCTGTGTACACACTACACACACTCTATTTCCTTCTGATAACTGATTGATTATTGTAATTGATTATTGTAATTAGTTAGTTGTACTTACTGTTACTACTTACTGTACTAGGAGTCTAGGACACTCAGTCACTGTTCATAGGCTACTAGCTCCTGCGTGTGTGCACTCACTGTCTGTGTACACACACTACACACACTCTATTTCCTTCTGATAACTGATTCATTATTGTAATTAGTTAGTTGTACTTACTGACTGTTACTACTTACTTACTTACTGTACTAGGGACACTCACTCAGTCACTGTTCATAGGCTAGCTCCTGCGCGTGTTTGCGCGTGCATGCGTGCACTCACTGTCTGTAGTGTACACACACTAAATTTACTTGTGATTACTACTGATTATTGTAACTGCTAGTTGTACTTCCTGACTGTTACTACTTACTTACTGTACTAGGGACACTCACTCAGTCACCTCACCCACCAACCCACTCCATTAAAGTACCCCACTTTTCACCCGCCCTTTTAAAAAACTTTTGTCTATACGCCCAAAACATCGAAGATGTCTGGAAGTGGCAGCCAGCGCGGTTTGGGCAAGGGGAAGGGCAGCAAGGGAATCAGGAGGAGAGGGAGCAGCATTGTGGCAGGCCGCGGCCGCGCCACCATGCACAGTTCCGCAGCAGCAGCAGCAGCGTCAGTGGCTAACATTCCTCCCATAGCCACTGGCCGTGGACGCCTTGGGCGCCGCCCAGCAGGAGCATCTGCAACTCACGCTGCAGAGACACAGCAGCAGCAGCGTGTAGCACCTGCTCCGATTTTCCTCCAGCCGGGTCGGAAACGTCCCATTGAGGAAAAGCATGCAGACACTGTGGTGCAACTCATGACGGAGGATGAGCAGCCCGCCATCAGCTCTGCATCCGAGGCCTCCACCCTCACCACCACCCCTGTTCGCAGCAGCCGCCCAGCAGGGCCTGGGGAGGAGGCCAGTTCACCGTCAGTTGGCGACCTGTCATTCAGCAGTCTTTTGACCCCAGGCATCATGAGTCAATTGTCTGCTGTTGTTGGCGATTTTGAGGAGGAGATGCTGATGGGCACTTTGGGGGATGAGGGATTGGACAGCAAGACTGTGGCGACAGTCAAGCAGCCCATCCATGCATCAGGAGAGGAGTTTGGGGGGTCCTCATCCCAGCAGGACATGTTTCAGGAGGGGGAGGATGATGATGACCCGGTGACAGACAGAGACTGGGTGCCACCACCTCCAGGGGATGTCGTCCTCAGCAGCTCTGAGGAGGAGGAGGAGGATGCTCTTGTGGGCCTTGCAAGGAGGCGCATCATTGCAAGCATTGGCAGCAGCAGTAGGCAGGTCCCACAGCCTGCTGGTGTCTCAGGCTCAGCAGCAGCAGCATCTGCCAGTACCACCACCAGCCGCACCCAAGCCCCCCAAGCCCCCCCCCCAACCACCACAGGGAGACAGGCAGCAGCGCTTCCATGCCGTAGGGGGATGTTTCTGTCACCAATCTGGCGATATTTCACCATGCCCACTGTGTACAGCAAGTACGCCACTTGCAACCACTGTCAGCGGAAGTTGAGCAGAGGTGCAGACCCCTTAAAGTTCAGCACCAGCTCGCTCATCAACCACCTTGCTGCGAAACATTTCCACCAGCATGAGGAGTTCCAGAGACTGAAGGCATCTGGTGCTGGCAGTGGCACCACACCCATCATTGCACAGCCTTCAGCAGCAGCAGCAACAGCAGCCACCCGCCCTCCTGCTCCTCCAGCAGCACCAGCAGGAGTGCGGAAACGCACTGCTCCTCCCCCCTCTGCAACTCCTGCCGCCGACACTGAGGCCTGTTCTGGCAGCCAGTCCTCAGTGGCCTCCTCCGCTGTGTCTGCTGATTCCCGTGCCAGCAAAAGGCCACGCCAGAGCCTTTTGAGCGAGTCCTTCCAGGGGGTGGTTAGGGCTCTGCCTCCCAGCAGCCATCGCGTGCGGCAGCTGAACGGCTTGCTGGCATGGGCCATGTGCTCCCAACTCCTGCCGTACACGCTCGTGCAGGAGGGGAGCGACATTCGTGCGCTGCTTGCTTGCGCAGCCCCAGACTGGCAGCTCCCCAGCAGACACTTTTTCTCCCGCAAGGCCATTCCTGCACTGCACCGCTTTGTGATGGCCAATGTGGAGCGAGGGCTGGAGCACGCGGTTGGTGAAAGGGTCCACGTCACCATGGACTCCTGGAGCAGCCGCTTCGGGACAGGCCGCTACCTGTCCTTCACTGTCCACTGGGTCAGCTTGGTGGAAGGGGGTGAGGATGGGAGAGCAGCAGCGGGCACAGCAGCAGCAGCAACACAGTGGGTGGTGCCACCCCGCAGGGTCAGGGGAACTGCAGCAGGTTCCTCCGATCCTCTGCCATCCTCCGGCACACCTGGCCAAACCCCCCGCCTCAGCAGCAGCGTGAAGGCCCGCCACTGCCAAGCGCTGCTGCACTTGGTCAGCCTTGGGAAGACCAAGCTGACGGCAACCCATGTGTTGGCCAAACTCCAGGAGCAGGAGAGGATTTGGCTGACCCCCAGAGGCCTCAGAGTCGGAGAGGTGGTGGCCGACAATGGGGCCAATCTGGTTGCCGCAATAGACAGGGGAAACCTGACCCACATCCCCTGTCTTGCCCACGTGCTGAACCTGGTGGTGCAGAAGTTCTTGCGCACCTACCAGGGGATGGGCGAACTGCTGGAAACGGCAAGGAATGTTGTGCGTCACTTCCGGCGCTCAGCTGCAGCCTGTGCGAGCCTGGAAGACGTGCAAAAGGAGCTGGATCTGCCACGCCATCGGCTGATCCTTGACGTTCCGACTCGCTGGAACTCCACCCTGGCGATGTTGGAGCGTCTGGTTGAACAGAAGCACGCTGTCAACCAGTACCTTGCCCTGGCCACTGTTTCCGCCGCTCAGAGAAGGGACAAGACCAGCAACATCCCGTCCATCGTCCCCGATGATGACTGGAGGCACATGCAGCAGGTGTGCTTAGTGCTGGCTCCCTTTCTGCAGGCCACTAACATGGTGAGCAGGGACCATGCTATGGTCCGCGAGTTTGTTTCCCCCTTATTTGTCTGCTGAACAGGGCCCTCGATGCTTTGCTGGAACAGGGAGCGGCAGCCTTGGACCAGCAGGAGCGGCAAGCAGCTGCACAGTCCACCTCTGAGGGGGAGGAGGACTTGGTGGAGGTCCCTGACCTTGCTGGTGATGAGGGGGAGCAGTACAGTGCAGCTGAGTTGGTGCGGGGGTGGAGAGAGGATGAGGCTGACGAGGCAGAGGAGGAGGATGAGGACAGCAGCACTGCCGTCGATGTGCCAGCAGACGTGGCCCGCCTCTTCCCAATGGCAGCGCACATGCTGACGTGCCTGCGCAGAGACCCCAGGGTGATCCAGATGAAGCAGAGGGAGGACATCTGGATCAGCATGATGTTGGACCCACGCCTCAAGGGGAAGTTGAGCCAGTTACTGCCGCCTGCAGGAGGAGACCCAGCGCAACAAATAAGGAGCTTGCAGCAGGCCCTTGTTGAGCGCTTGGAGGAAGCCTTCCCCCAGCCTTCCACCCCCACTGTCCAGCAGCCAGCACAGAGGCAGCAGCAGGTGCCTGCATCCAGCAGCAAGCGCCCCACAGACCTGCTGTCTCTCAGCCATGAGCTCTACAGGACTGTAGAGGCTCCGGCAGCAGTGACTAGAGAGGAGGTGCATGCAGCAGCATCCTCCACCGGTCACAGCCAGCGCCTGACCCGCATGGTGGCTGACTACATGGGGTCCTACAGCGGGCTTGACAGCGATGCCCCTGTTGATCCCATGGAGTATTGGGTCAAGCGCCTGGAGATCTGGAGCGAGCTGGCGCAGTACGCCCTGGAAGTGCTGTCCTGCCCCCCTTCCAGCGTGCTGTCCGAGCGCTGCTTCAGTGCAGCTGGTGGTGTGGTCACCGAGAAACGCTCACGTCTGTCTCACAAGTCTGTGGACAGACTGACGTTTCTCAAGATGAACCAGGCGTGGGTGGAAGGCGAGTTCCTGGCCCCTGTTGTCGGCGAGAGGGGGACATGAACTGGCTAAGAACCATCGTTAATGTGCCTTACCACCCTTTACCACCTCCTGGCTCCTGCTCACTAAGCCAGCCTGGTTCACTTTGACTATTACGTCGCCTGCAGCCACACATTTTACACCTACAGTGGGCTGCTGTGTACTGCCCTTCTGCTGTCTGTCTGTGTTTCCCACTGCCAGGGTACACAGATTTACCTTCTGCTGCCACTCTGCCACCAGCTATTACGTCAAACAATAGCTATATATCTGTGTAATTTGTTTTACAAACAAAACCAAAAAACCATTAAAAAAAAAAAGGTTTAATTTTTCTGAGGTGCCCGGGTTGAAAACTGTGTTGTCCCAGTTGTGTATTGGACACGATGTGGGCTGCACGACCGCTGTCTGGGACCTCCTGTTGTGTTCATTTACGGCCTGGTATCACCGCTAGGTACCAGGGCTATTATGTCACGCTGCCTGCCTGCTGCCACACTCACACTACTCCTCCATTCCTCCTGCTGCTGCTGTCTGTCTGTGTTTCCCACTGCCAGGGTACACAGAATTACCTTCTGCTGCCAGTCTGCCACCAGCTATTACGTCAAACAATAGCTGCACACATAATTACTCCTCCATTCCTCCTGCTGCTGCTGCTGCTGTCTGTCTGTCTGTGTTTCCCACTGCCAGGGTACACAGATTTACCTTCTGCTGCCACTCTGCCACCAGCTATTACGTCAAACAATAGCTGCTCACATTACTCCTCCATTCCTCCTGCTGCTGCTGCTGTCTGTCTGTGTTTCCCACTGCCAGGGTACACAGATTTACCTTCTGCTGCCACTCTGCCACCAGCTATTACGTCAAAAAATAGCTATATCTGTGTAATTGGTTGTAAAAACAAAACAAAAAAAAACCCAAAAAAAAGGTTTAATTTTTCTGAGGTGCCCGGGTTGAAAACTGTGTTGTCCCAGTTGTGTATTGGACACAGTGTGGGCTGCACGACCGCTGTCTGGGACCTCCTGTTGTGTTCATTTACGGCCTGGTATCACCGCTAGGTACCAGGGCTATTATGTCACGCTGCCTACCTGCTGCCACACTCACACTACTCCTCCATTCCTCCTGCTGATGCTGCTGTCTGTCTGTGTTTCCCACTGCCAGGGTACACAGAATTAGCTTCTGCTGCCACTCTGCCACCAGCTATTACGTCAAACAATAGCTGCTCACATTACTCCTCCATTCCTCCTGCTGCTGCTGCTGTCTGTCTGTGTTTCCCACTGCCAGGGTACACAGATTTACCTTCTGCTGCCACTCTGCCACCAGCTATTACGTCAAAAAATAGCTATATCTGTGTAATTGGTTGTAAAAACAAAACAAAAAAAACCAAAAAAAAAAAGGTTTAATTTTTCTGAGGTGCCCGGGTTGAAAACTGTGTTGTCCCAGTTGTGTATTGGACACGATGTGGGCTGCACGACCGCTGTCTGGGACCTCCTGTTGTGTTCATTTACGGCCTGGTATCACCGCTAGGTACCAGGGCTATTATGTCACGCTGCCTGCCTGCTGCCACACTCACACTACTCCTCCATTCCTCCTGCTGCTGCTGTCTGTCTGTGTTTCCCACTGCCAGGGTACACAGAATTACCTTCTGCTGCCAGTCTGCCACCAGCTATTACGTCAAACAATAGCTGCACACATAATTACTCCTCCATTCCTCCTGCTGCTGCTGCTGCTGTCTGTCTGTCTGTGTTTCCCACTGCCAGGGTACACAGATTTACCTTCTGCTGCCACTCTGCCACCAGCTATTACGTCAAAAAATAGCTATATCTGTGTAATTTGTTGTAAAAACAAAAAAAAAAAAAACCAAAAAAAAAAAAAGGTTTAATTTTTCTGAGGTGCCCGGGTTGAAAACTGTGTTGTCCCAGTTGTGTATTGGACACAATGTGGGCTGCACGACCGCTGTCTGGGACCTCCTGCCTGCTGTGTTTATTTACAGCCCTGGTATCACCGCTAGGTACCAGGGCTATTATGTCACGCTGCCTGCCTCATTGACTGCCTGCTGCCACACACTCATCCTCCTCCTCCTGCTGCTGAATTTACCTCCTGCTGTCTGTGTGTTTCCACTGCCAGGGAGCACATACAATGGCGCTTCCAACATGCGTGCGCCACCAGCTATTTGTTACGCTCAAAAATAGCTGCATTTCTTTAAAAAAAAAAATTGAAAAGAGAAATAAGAGAAGAAGAAGAAGAAGAAGAAGAAGAAGAAGAAGAAGAAGAAGAAGAAGAAGAAGAAGAAGAAGAAGAGGAAGAGGAAGAGGAAGAGGAAGAGGAAGAGGAAGAGGAAGAGGAAGAGGAAGAGGAAGAGGAAGAGGAAGAGGAAGAGGAAGAGGAAGAGAGAAGAAGAAGAAGAAGAAGAAGAAGAAGAAGAAGAAGAAGAAGAAGAAGAAGAAGAAGAAGAAGAAGAAGAAGAAGAAGAAGAAGAAGAAGAAGAAGAAGAAGAAGAAGAAGAAGAAGAAGAAGAAGAAGAAGAAGAAGAACTGAACAAATTTCTGGACACAACTTCTCTTTTCAACTTTTTTTTTTTTAAAGGAACATCCCCACATAATCACTTGCTGTTGTTACTTGGAAAAAAAGAGGTTTCTTGCATCATTCACCCTCAAAACAAGTGTTGGAAGCTATTTAAGGCCATTTCGAATAGTCAGCTCGAATAATGAGCTCGAATACCGACTCGAATAGTGAGCTCGAATTCCGAGGTCGAATCGAATAGTAAAAATTATTCGACTCGAATATTCGACTGACCTCGAATAATTTACTATTCGAATTCGACCTAACTCGAATTTTGAAAAGGGGTATTTGAGCACCACTGGTGATGGTGTCCTTGAGCATTTTCATTCTTAATAAAGTAAAAACTCAGTGCACAGCATATTGTTTGCATTCCATAACCATTTGAGCACCGCAGTGTTAAAGGGACACTTAAGTCTCTGAAAAAAAATGAGTTTTACTCACCTGAGGCTTCCAGCAGCCCCCTGCAGCTGTATTGTGCCCACGCCGACTCCATCAGATGCTCCTGACCCCGCCGGCAGCCACTTCCGGTTTTCGGCGACAGGAGCCGACAGGCCGGGAATGCGAGTGATTCTTTGCGTGATCCCGGCCACAATAGCGCCCTCTATGCTGCTATAGCATATAGCAGCATAGAGGGCGCTATTGTGGCCAGGATCACGCGAAGAATCACTCGCATTCACGGCCTGTCGGCTCCTGCCGCCGAAACCGGAAGTGGCTGCCGGCGGGGCCAAGAGCATCTGATGGAGTCTGTGTGGGCACAATAAAGCTGCAGGGGGCTGCTGGAAACCCCAGGTGAGTAAAACTCATTTATTTACAGAGACTTAAGTGTCCCTTTAAACTCCCCTAAAGACCAGGCCCTTTTTCATTAAATAGGCCACTGTAGCTTTAAGGCCTTGCTGCAGGGCGCCAAACTCAGCACAGAAGTGATTCCCCTTCTTTTCTCTCTACCAACAGAGCTTTCTGTTGGTGGGGTCTGATCGCACCCCAAATGTTTGTTTTTTTTTACAATTATTTATCTTATTTATTGTGTAATAAAAATAACTATTCTTTTATTTATTTTACTGTGTCCCCGCCCTCCCTCCCCCCGCCAGCCAATCACTGTGATCGGTTTAGCCTATGACAGCCGATCACCCCTGAGCCTCTAGAGGGGACAGCCGTGTCACACGGCTGTACCCAGTACAGCGCTGCCTTAGATCGCAGCGCTGTACAGAGTGAAAAGACGGTGGATTCACTGTCTAACAGCCGCTAGGAGACTGAAGGCAGTGCAGAATTCGCGCGTGCATACGATCTCCAGCAAAACAAGCCCGCAGGACCTTATGCCGATCGGCGTTAGGCGGTCCCGGGGGCAGCCTCAACGTTCACGCCCATCGGCATGACGCGGTTGGCAAGTAGTTAAAGCAGGCCTAAACTCAGAACTTCCTCTCTGCTCTAAAAAAAAGAAACAGCATAATAACCATTACAGAAAAACATGTATTTTTTTTGCAACTTACAGAAACTCCTGAAATAAATCTGCCTTGTGTCTACTTCCTGCCTTCATGGAAGCAGACAAAGGGTTAACATCCTGTGTTTACAAATTAGCTGAGGCTGGAGAGGACTGCCAAATTTTATGTTCTAACACAGCTGAGAACTAACATTACAATTGTGATTACTTGCAGCTGAGGGGGAAACTGGACAGGCTCTTCACTGTAAACACAAACTGTGTCCAGCGCATGAGTTCAGGTCCACTTTAAGATGAATTAGGAATTCTTTCTTTGCTAAGAGTTACTCAAATGTATTTTGGCCAGTGGAGTTAGTAACTTCCACGTCATGCTGCTAAGCTTTGATTCTGCTATTAAAGCAGACCTGAAGATTGAAAAAAAAATTAGTTTCACTTACCTGGGGCTTCTGCCAGCCCCCCTTCAACTGCCCTGTGCCCACGCCGTTACCATACGATCGTCCAGTCCCGCATCGCAGCTCACTTTTTCTTTCTGCAGTCGCATCCACTGCACCTGCGTGGCCCTGGCTGCGCTCACCCTCGCTTTCGGATGAGCTTTGTGTGATATGCTGGCCTGAAGCTTTCTACAACAGAGTAGTGGACTATGATGTTGCAGGCTGGCAAACCATACATTTTTCAGTAGAAATATTAAGGGCTACTGTTGATTACAAATTTGCTGGACACTAAGCATGATATTGTAAGCATGGTATTGTGACTCTATTTGTCAAGCACTGTTATATTTGGCTTACTAAGTAGGACTCTATAATATGCATCTAATTGAGCTTGTGGTAATCACTTATAGACTGCCGCCGTGCTGCAATCATGGCTTGCATCTGTAGGTAGATTCTACCTGGTAGATCTTTTTTAATTCATAATTGTTGAAGTAGTGTTCCACGTGCCTTGAAAAGTGGAGACTATGTAGCTCCCGAAACAATTGTCGAGCTGTTTTTGAGCACAATTTGGTGTGCTGATGGACTTCGTAATCTAAGCTTAAAAAGTGTGGGCACCTCTGTGCTACATAGGGATAATTTACATATACATACATTGGGGTGGGCTTATGCAAGGACTACTGGGGTTACGGAGGAAATTGCAAATTTGAACTGAGTTCCATAGATCTAAACAAGAAGACATTTTTCAATACACTCTAATGAGTGTTTTTGGGGGTAAAAAATCTATTGGCCAGTTACCACTTGGTTCTCTATTCATTATAAAAGAGCCAAGAATGCTGCCATCCATGATCCTCCACCAACAGTATGTTGACCAGATATTCATATTTTGAGAACCACCTTAAACAGGCAAAACAGCAGCTAGGAAAAGCATTTTTAAAGGAAAAATTAATTTCTGCAATCTCGTAATTGCCAAATAAAATCCATGAAGTAATATACAACGGTACATCATCACCTACATCCACTTCCCACCATACGTTGACTGAAGATTATTTCTCATAAATGCTGGTGTTAAGCTAAACATATTTTGCCGTTAAGCTCCTGCAACCAACGCCCCACGGCTGCTTGTTAGGGAACGTCTGTCTCCGATCTTGAGGCTTTGAGTGATCATGCAAATAGGCTTCACTAAGTAAAGAGTTTATGCAACAGAAAAATTAAAGTGCTTACAATCCATCAAGAAGAGCTGTCACAGCATCCTGCCGAAACAATTTGACAAAATACACATAGGGCTCATGTTGCAGTAATGATGAATGACAGTACCGTGTTCAGCAAATCCTTTTAAATATTCAAATGCAGCATAGATCATGATGAAAACCACAGAGTTCCTCGATGTTTGCACGTGTGTTGAGATTGCCGCGGTCAGGCCAGAAGATGTACTCCCGTACATCTCATTTTCAGGCGCGCGTTCTTGATCTTTGGAATGATTCCTGGAGCGTTTTAATCACAAGTGAAAACGATCATTATTTATTGTGGTCGCACATATTCCATACGCCATTACGTTGACATTATTCTTTTACATTGGCCTGACACCTTCATCTTGATATATATGGAATATTGTACAGGTAGGAAGTTTTTAATACCTTAGAGGTTTCTTCTTCAGAAAGACCCTGGATTTGTAAAAGCTCCATAAAGATGAGGTCCCTATTACTGTACCTTTTGATGTGAAATGAAAGGCTATTTGGTGTGCTATATATCTGGAATTGACTTGCAAAACAAATGAGAGGTCATTAGAGAAAATGTCACGTACCGTGCGGGTTCTGGAGAGGTCTTTATAATCAAACGATACAGTAAATTCCACAGTGCTTATGGCACCATTATATGTATAAATTGATATTGCACAAAGACATGGAGGGCTAAAAAGGCTATATGGGATGACTGACAATACAAATATAGAAGATAATAAAAGAGAATATTAATAGAAAGAGTCTCATTCTGCCATAAATGTAATAATATATGCTGTCAGTTCAAATAATGTAATACTGGTGACATCGTCTAGCTATATTGGGAATAGTAGGTTTCTATTTTATTGTGTTATACATTGTGTACACAGGCAACAATCATATTTATACAATGGCATTATTATGGACATTTCCCATGTATGGTTATTATCCACCTGCGTTTCAGTTACACTACATTCAGATAAAGAGCACTATAGTAGAAGTATATAATGATGTATTATTGTTAGAAATGGATGTTCTATTTTAGGGTTCCACCTTATATGTTCTGTTCTGACTCTTCTGGACTATGATTAAACCCTATCTTTGTTCAAAACCAAAAGGACTTCAGCAGGCAGTCCTCCTGCATATAATGTAAATATAAGAATACATGTGGTAGAGGAGAATAGCCTGGTGTTTGGTTTGAGTGCTTTGCTGTCTCATTCTTAGTTCACGTAATATTTATAATTTCTATTATCTCTCTTGGTGGGGACCTCTTGGAAAGCTTTAAATAGCTGATCCTTAATCGATCAAAAGATTGATTGGGCAGCCATGTTGCAGCAGCTATCCTCTTCCGATTTGATAGCATTTTCGAATTGGAAGGCCAATTGGGCCACAATATTGAGTAATGTATGGGCTGCCTTACAGTGTGTATTTTTTGTTCATCTAATCTGCAAGTATTTTCAGAGTGACTCATAGCTTTCAGCTTCCAGGACACAGACTTTAAAGCCCCGTCTACACAAAGCGATGTGACTTATCAATCGAGCCGCTAATGCGGCTCGATTGATAAGATCCGACAGGTCGGATCTTGCCACCGCCGATTCCCTGCTCGTTCCCCACGAGGGGACAATGGCAGGGAATCGAGCAGAAGATAAGCGGCACCAGGCGGGGACGAGGGCGGATCGAATCCGATGCACGCGCGACGAGCGGGGACACTGCGGGTACGCGCAGGGATGCGGAAGAGGTGATCCGGGGCTAATCGAGCCGCCGGATCGCTGCGTGTAGATGAGGCTTTAGACAACAATCAGGTTGGTGGACAGACAGGTAGATGGAAAGGGAAACAGCAATGCAGAGGGGGAGGATAATGCTGAAACCTGCAAATACAGTTCCTCTGGTGAAACTGCCTGAAAATACAAAGGCCTGTCTTCCAGATAAAGATAAATTACCCTACTTTGTTTATATGCACTATATTACTGTTTATGCTATTCAGTTTTAAGCCTTAAAAGGGAAGGTTCAGGGAGGGTGGGAGCCTGCGCAGTAGAGCCCGGAGGACGTCCGATGACGTCAGCGCGCCGGCGTGGGACGCAGAAGTTCCGGGCCTTGGAGCGCAGAAGAGCCCGACCTGGCAGCCGGCCTGGCCAGGTCGGGTCGGCCACCAGAGACCACCGGGAGCCTGCGGAGCGGCGGCGAGGGCACCTCCTGCCTGCCACGGGCTAGAGGAAGCCCCAGGTAAGTGGAAATTGATTTTTATTTTTTACCCACCCTCCCTGAACCTTCCCTTTAAAGGGAAGCAGAGATCTTGTTATGTAAAGATGTGTTACCCAGGGCATCCTCCCACCCCATAAACACGTGTAAGTTCCTCCCCGGCCTTTCACGGTCTGCCATTCAGCCACGATCAGCCAGTCATAAATAGGCTCAGTCGCATCAGGCTGGGTCTACTGCGCTTGCGCGGGATGTCCACGCATGTGCAGAAGACCCAGACTGGACCCGACTGAGCCTATTACTGGGGCTAATCGCGGCTGAACGGGAGACCACGGAAGGACGGCGAGGGACTCGGGACTCATGTGTTTATGGGGTGGGAGGAAGCCCCGGGTAAGTATCAAATCTTTACATAACGAGATCTCTGGTACATTGGGTTGAGGTTTCTTCACCCATTACTCTTCTCAAGATGTAAGTCAAGTTAGAAAAGCAGGAAGCATGCCCTATCACTCATATTGCTCTGTTAGGAAAAAAACATTTTATGGACGACTTGATATGTTAATCTGCCATAGTATTTCTTTAATATGATGGTTTAGCAACGACAGAAGCTAAATCTGCTTTAGTAGTATGTCCATTGGGAATACCAATAATGTAATGGTTGATGGAGCAATGACGCTGTGTATTTCAACATGGAGCTGATGACTGTTGTACAAGATGTCTTTAAAGAGGAACTTTAACCCAAGATTGAACTTAATTCCAATCAGTAGCTCATACCCCCTTTCCCTTGAGAAATCCTTAACTTTTCTCAAATATATCATTGGAAGGGGGGTGATGTCATGACCAAGGTCCTGACAGTTTGCTGTCTGTGAACCTGATTGCATTGTGGGAAATAACAGCTGTTTCCAGCTGCCATGTAAGCAATATATCTCCCTTTGCATAGAACTCTCAGTAACGAACATTCTGTACAGATCACCCGGAAGAACAAAAGATATCACCACCAGTGATAAATTTCAGAATGTAAATCAGGGAGAGGAAAGATTTTAGGATGGACAAACGCTGACTAAATAATCGATTAATGAATATTGTAAAAAAATTAAGCAGTTTTATTCATTATGTTATTTTCACTACAGTTCCTACTGATCCTCTCCCTCTGATACATTTAGCCACAGCCCCTGAACAAGCATGCAGATCAGATGTTCTGACTAAAGTCTGACAGGATTAATTGCACACTTGTTTCAGGTGTGCGATTCAGACACTACTGCAGCAAAAAGAGATCAGCAGGACTGCCAGGCACCTGGTATTGTTTAATAGGAAGTTAATATGACTGCCTCCATAGCCCTCTCACTTTAGCTCCCCTTTAAACACCATGTTTGTATTCCAAAAAATGAATAGCAGCATTAAGTGTAATAAGAAAACAAAATACTTTTAAGGCAAAGGTGATATCACCGTCATTTCCTGATTTACAAGTACAAAAAGTTGTGACTGAAAAAAAAGTGAATTCCTATGCCAGAAATATGAGGATCACAATGCAATAGATATTTCAAAGGTTATTACACCAGGTTTGGTACTCCTTAAAAAAGCCTCAGCATTTGTAACAATTACAGGTGGGTGTGGGAGTGAAACTAGATAATGGAGATGCACCATTTTTCAACATATTCCAATGGGATTCTCACTAAGTGCGATGAGATTTCCTTCTGCAATTTTCATAAGTGCTCCATAGAGACAGCGGGCTGCGGTGTTAGCTGCAGAATGGATGACGAGTATTTTTGACCAAAATAGCAAACTTAACAGAGGGTGTTAAAAGATTAACTGTAGTGAAAATTATGCCAAGCCTTTACAGACCTGAGCATTTTATCATCCCCAACTAATTGTCTTATGACCAAACTCATGTCCTTAACCACTTAAGTGTTAAAACCTCCTAAAAACCAGGCCATTTATTCACTAAATAGACCACTGCGGCTTTAAGGCCTCACTGCAGGGCCGCACAACTCAGCACACAAGTGATTATCCCCCCCCCCCCTTTTTCTGCCCACCAACAGAGCTCTCTGTTGGTGGGCTAAGATCACTGCCTGGATGTTTGGGGGGTTTTTTTTGTAAATATTTATTTATTTTTAAATACATTTGGCCATTTTTTTTTATCATTTTCCCCCGCCCCTCGCCAGCCAATCACTATGGTCGGCTGTCATAGACCTCAGCCTATGACAGAGGATCACCCCTGAGCCTCCCATGGGGACAGAACTGCCTTAGATCGCAGTGCTGTACAGTCTTATTCGACGACGGTTTTGTCGCCTAACAGTCTCCTAGCGGCGATCGCCACTGGGTGGCTGATGATGAAGCCCCGCTCTGTCATTCAAGCGGTGATGCGTGCGCATCGGCACGCACAATCCCCTGCAAACTCCGCCCCCAGGACTGCACGCCATTAGGCGGTCCTGGGGCTGCAGCTGCGTCAACGCCAATTGGAGTGGAGAGGTCGTCTAAAGGATAAAGTGAACCCAAGGTGAAAATAAACTGATTGAGATAAACAATTGTATTTATCCTCCTACTCCTAAAAATGAGTTTTTTAGATATCCCATTGTTTGAATAAATATTTACAAAGTAGATTGAATGTTTTGTTGTCTCTGCTCAGTGGCAGCCTGTTTAGTGTCCCAACGTTAAAACACAAGAACTATTGACCTTTTTCTATCTCCCCCCTGCTCTCAGAAGTTGAATTCTGCCAGGAAAACTTTGATGTTTGTAATTTTCTTATCAGTGATGTTTACTATATTCTTAACAAAACAGAAGCAGTCACTTACATGCCTGAACATACTGGCATTTTTAACACCCCTTAATTAATTTAGATTCTCAGGTGTTATTCCCTATACTCTAGTTACTGCATCCCTATACTGCTCAGGCTAACTGGATTCAACTCCAGCAGCTAGAAGAAGTGACAGATATATGAGAAAAGCCTCAATAAGTGACTGCGGGGATACAAAGTCAGACTGTCTGGCACAAGCTTTGCAATGCCTACTAAGAATCACATGACTAAGAAACAGGGGTTAAAGTAAAAGTGCCTCATGATAAGCCAATTTAGCCAGATTTGCACAGCCAGACTTGTAAGGGTTAAGTTTGGTCTTGAGCACACATACATTTTCTTGTGGTTAGCATTTTGCAGTTTCTATCCTTTGGAGGCAGGTGGTGGATGGCTTGCTCTAGGTGGTGTGAGCCCTGGAGTGGGCTGTCTGTGCCTGTCCTCCCCCCCCCCCTCTTCTGGAGTGTTGTGTGTGAGCCAGCCCTGAGCCCCAAGCTTGGGGTGACCCATACTTCGTTCCTTTCCCATGCAATACCCCTAAGTTAATGCGCAGTAGCAGAACACAATAGACGTTAAGGTAAGTGCCTGTTTTTAATCTTGGGAGGTGGGTGCGGATGGCTCTCCCCGGCGCTGGCCACGCTTGGGGGGGTCGTCTGCGCCACCCAGCCTCCCCCTCCGGGGTGTCGCTGTGGTCCCTCGGCAGTGAGAGAGCCTGGGGCCCCGCAGTCCCCCCGGTTGTATGGGGGCATTGGGAAGCCTCCCCGTGGCGCTCCTGGATAGTGCTATGTAGCATGAACTAATTCCCGCAGGGCAAACGCTTCGCGGTATTAGTTTTTGACCCTGCAAAGTTTGGCATGCGAAAGCAAATGCATTTTTGCATGAGCAATGCCTCATGATAAGCCAATTTAGCCAGATTTGCACAGCCAGACTTGCAAGGGTTAAGCTTGGTGTTGAGCACGCATACATTTTCTTGTGGTTAGCGTAAAGTAAAAGTGAACAGTGGCGCAGCGATCGCAGGGGGCCCAGAGCTGAAAGGAGGCCCAAAATACTACTTCACTTCCTCTGATGAAGGGGTCCATCCTTCAGATCAGATGTTTTTGTGACTACACTTTATATGGGTGTGAAGATTATGAAGACCACACTTGTTTTATGACCCTTGAAAGATGCGCCCCAATGTTGCGGGGGTCATTAAGGGTACACAAGGGAAAGGGTCTGAACATCAGTGGTAGGCAAGGGAAAGGGTCTGAACATCAGGGGTAGGCAAGGGAAAGGGTCTGAACATCAGGGGTAGGCAAGGGAAAGGGTCTGAACATCAGGGGTAGGCAAGGGAAAGGGTCTGAACATCAGGGGTAGGCAAGGGAAAGGGTCTGAACATCAGGGGTAGGCAAGGGAAAGGGTCTGAACAGATAATGTGAAACATTATCTGTATGCTCAAGTGTTTTTTTTTATACAATTTTTTTTTTTTATACAATTTTTTTTTTTTACACAATTCCTGTCATTTTTAACATTTTCTTGAAGGCTTTGTGCACTTATCTGGAACTTGTAAACTGACTCACCCCACACAGAGTTTTTTTTCTAAAACATTTGAAATGTAGTTGACAGCAACAAGAAAATTAAGATATAAAAGAAAACAAATGTTCAGTTTTTTACACACACCAACCACCTACGCACATCGCACACCTAACTCCCAGTGCTACCAGAGCAAGGACAGACAGGTATGGATACAGAGTGTGCTTGGCAACACATGGGGCTTGATTCACAAAAGAGTGCTAACTGTTAGCACGGGCGTTTTCGCGTGTTCGCAAATTTTAGCGCGCAATTAAATGGTTTCGCGCGCAAACACAAATTTTCGCGCAAAATCATTATCGTTTTCGCACGTAAACAAAATAACGATTTTGCGCAGAAATTTGCATTTGCGGGTGAAACTGTTTAATTGCGCGCTAAAATTCGCGATCGCGCGCAAACGCCCGTGCTAACAGTTAGCACTCTTTTGTGAATCAAGCCCATTGTGTGCCATAAGCTTTGCAACTTACTGTTTTGGTTTTTTTTACCTTTAGTCATTATAGCATTTCATAACTTTATAGCATTTCATACATATTTTACATACAGAACATTTATATTGCGCTTTTTCTCCTGGCAAACTCAAAGCACCAGAGCTGCAGCCACTAGGACACGCTCTAGGGCAGTAGCAGTGTTAGGGAGTCTTGCCCAAGGTCTTCTTACTGAATAGATGCAGCTTACTGAACAGGAAGAGCCAAGATTCGAACCCCCGTCTCCTGTGTCAAAGGCAGAGCGCTTAACCATTACACTATCCAGCCACCATAAAAGTGTCCTCACTAGAGATGTAGCGAACGGTTCCAGGCGAACTTTGGTGGTTCGCGTTCGCCTGGACCAGGCGAACTTTTGTGGAAGTTCGATTCGCCCCATAATGCACTATGAGGGTCAACTTTGACCCTCTGCATCACAGTCAGCAGGCACATTGTAGCCATTCAGGCTACACTAAGCCCTGGAGCCCCACCCCCCCCCTTATATAAAGCAGGGTCCGGCGGCCATTACACTCACTTGTGTGCCTGCTAGAGACAGACTAGGGACAGCTGCTGCAGACTTGGGGCTCGATTCACAAAGCGGTGATAACTCAGTTATCATGCCTAAAAGACTTTAGGCGTGATAACCTTTGCACCAGCAAAGTTATCACCGCTTTGTGCTCTAACTCGCGCGAGTTAACTACCTGCATCTAACTTCCTGTCGTGTTGAGTGAACCCAGCTCACTGCATCTAACTACCTGTTGTATATAGTGAACCCACCTCACTGCATTTACCTACCTTTAATGTTCAGTGAACCCACCTCACTGCATATAACTACCTTTACTGTTACTGAGTATTTAACACAGAACACCTCATCTCACGCAGCCACCAGCGCTACAACAAGCACCACATCTGCTGCATTTGACACTTCACACGAGTTATTTGGTGGTGATGAAATCACTGATTCACAGCCACTACTGCAACAACAAGTAGAAGGCGCAGGTACACCACCTCGTACGTCTGAGTTAGATAGTATGGACGTAACGTGTGAGGAGGGGGATGATGAACCACCTGAAGTTGGTGCAGTTGAGGAGGTGTCTGAGGAAAGCGAAGCTGGGCAGGAGGATTATGATGACGATTATATGGATGCCACGTATGTTCCCAGTAGAGGAGATGACCAGGGGGACCGTTCAGAGGGGGAGTCAGAGAGGAGTAGGAGGAGACAACTCCATGATAGAAACAGAGGAAGCTCATCCTCAGAAACAGCTGGGGGCAGCGTCCGGCGCCATGTATCGCCAGCTATGGACAGCCAGCCAACATGCCTTCAACGTCAGCTGCTGATGCCACCGTAGCGCTATCACCCCAGGGGGGCTCAGCGTTTTGGAAATTTTTTAACATGTGTCTCTCAGATTGGAGCAAAGCCATCTGTTCTCTCTGCCAGCAAAAATTGAGCCGTGGAAAGGCCAACTTTCACGTAGGGACAAGTGCCTTACGAAGGCACCTGGAAAAAAGGCACAAACAGCTATGGCAAGAACACCTGAGGAAAAGCAGCACCCTTTAGGTGCATCGTCTTCATCCGCTTTCTCCCTTGCACCTTCACAGCCACCCTCCTCCACACCGCCTCTTCCCTTGAGCGGTTCCTTCTCCTCTGCCCACAGCAGTACCCAGCTGTCCGTGAAGGAAGTATTTGAGCGTAAGAATCCAATGTCTGCCAGTCACCCTCTTGCCCGGTGTCTGACAGCTGGCGTGGCGGAACTATTAGCTTGGCAGCTATTACCATACAAGCTGGTGGAGTCGGAGGCTTTCCGTAAGTTTGTGGCCATTGGTACACCACAGTGGAAGATACCAGGCCGAAATTATTTTTCACAAAAGGCCATACCCAAACTGTACCATGCAGTTGAGTGGCAAGTGGTGTCATCTATTGTGAAGAGCGTTGTGTCTAGAGTTGAGCTGAAATTTTCGTAATTTCGCATTACTATAATTACGCATGCGAAATTTGCGATTACGATGCGAAATTAGCGTAGCGAAATTGCCATTAAAATCGTAATTGAAAATACCGTAAGCGTAATTTTCAACGCGAAATTTCGCGTTTCGTTCATGCCGTAATTTCGCATTAAACGCTACCGTAATTTCGCGTTAAACCGTAACGCTCCGTATAATATAAAAAAGCCGCCGACTTTAAGGGTTAATAGCAAAGCCCCCTTAAATGCTAAGAGCCTCAAATTCGGAGAAAATATTAAGGAGATCAGGAGGAATAAGAGGAAAATTTTTTTTTTCAAAAAGACCTTATAGTTTTTGAGAAAATCGATGTTAAAGTTTCAAAGGAAAAATGTAAACATTTAAAAACCCGCCGACTTTAACGGTTAATAGCAAAGCCTGCTTAAAGTTTAGGAACACCAAATTCCCAGGGTATATTAAGGGGATCAGTGGGAATAAGAGGAAAAATTTTTTTTGCAAAAAGACCTTATAGTTTTTGAGAAAATCGATTTTTAAGTTTCAAGGGCGAAAATGTCTTTTAAATGCGGAAAATGTCAGTTTTTTTTGCACAGGTAACAATAGAGTATTATTTTCATAGATTCCCCCAAGTGGGAAGAGTTTTACTTACTTCGTTCTGAGTGTGGGAAATATAAAAAAAAAACGACGTGGGGTCCCCCCTCCCAGACCTCTTTAACCCCTTGTCCCCCATGCAGGCTGGGATAGCCAGAATGCGGAGCACCGGCCGCGTGGGGCTCCGCACCCTGACTATACCAGCCCGCATGGTCCATGGATTGGGGGGTCTCGGAAGGGGAGGGGCAGCCAAGCTTTCCCCTCCCCCTCCGAGCCCTTGTCCAATCCAAGGACAAGGGGCTCTTCTCCACCTCCGATGGGCGGTGGAGGTGGAGGCCACGATTTCCTGGGTGGGGGGTTCATGGTGGAATCTGGGAGTCCCCTTTAAAAAGGGGTCCCCCAGATGCCCACCCCCCTCCCAGGAGAAATGAGTATAGAGGTACTTGTAGTACCCCTTACCCATTTCCTTTAAGAGTTAAAAGTAAATAAACACACAAACACATAGAAAAAGTATTTTAATTGAACAAAAAACATAACCACGAAAAAAGTCCTTTAAAATTCTTAATTAACCATTAATACTTACCTGTCCCTTTAAATAAATGATCCCACGCAATATCCTCGGAAATGTTCTATCAGTTACAATGTAACAAAGTTATTATGTAACAACTTTGTTACATTGTAACTACGCCGCACCCGACGCCACTCGCCGCTCAGCCGCCGCATATGCGTCCGTGCAGGACGCTAAGTCCCCGCAGCTCCCGCCGTCCACCCCGCCCACATCTGTCACCCACATGTCACCCACATGTGGGTGACATGTGGAAGAGGCGGGGAGGGCAGCGGAGCCGGCGGGGACTTAGCGTCCTGCACGGACCCGACAGAGCTCTGAGCTATATAGCTCAGAGCTCTGAGAAGCATCTTTGTATTTGGGCTCCAAGGAGCCCCATTGGTCCTTAGCAGACCAATGGGGTTCCTTCAAATCAGAAGGAACCCCATTGGTCTGCTAAGGACCAATGGGGCTCCTTGGAGCCCAAATACAAAGATGCTTTCGAGAGCTCTGAGCTATAGCTCAGAGCTCTGTCGGGTCCTGCAGCGCAGACGCGGCGGCGGCGGCGGTGAGTGACGTCGGGTGCGGCGTAGTTACAATGTAACAAAGTTGTTATATTGTAATAACTTTGTTACATTGTAACTGATAGAACATTTCCGAGGATATTGCGTGGGATCATTTATTTAAAGGGACAGGTAAGTATTAATGGTTAATTAAGAATATTAAAGGACTTTTTTCGTGGTTATGTTTTTTGTTCAATTAAAATACTTTTTCTATGTGTTTGTGTGTTTATTTACTTTTAACTCTTAAAGGAAATGGGTAAGGGGTACTACAAGTACCTCTATACTCATTTCTCCTGGGAGGGGGGTGGGCATCTGGGGGACCCCTTTTTAAAGGGGACTCCCAGATTCCACCATGAACCCCCCACCCAGGAAATCGCGGCCTCCACCTCCACCGCCCATCGGAGGTGGAGAAGAGCCCCTTGTCCTTGGATTGGACAAGGGCTCGGAGGGGGAGGGGAAAGCTTGGCTGCCCCTCCCCTTCCGAGACCCCCCAATCCATGGACCATGCGGGCTGGTATAGTCAGGGTGCGGAGCCCCACGCGGCCGGTGCTCCGCATTCTGGCTATCCCAGCCTGCATGGGGGACAAGGGGTTAAAGAGGTCTGGGAGGGGGGACCCCACGTCGTTTTTTTTTTATATTTCCCACACTCAGAACGAAGTAAGTAAAACTCTTCCCACTTGGGGGAATCTATGAAAATAATACACTATTGTTACCTGTGCAAAAAAAACTGACATTTTCCGCATTTAAAAGACATTTTCGCCCTTGAAACTTAAAAATCGATTTTCTCAAAAACTATAAGGTCTTTTTGAAAAAAATTTTTTTCCTCTTATTCCCACTGATCCCCTTAATATACCCTGGGAATTTGGTGTTCCTAAACTTTAAGCAGGCTTTGCTATTAACCGTTAAAGTCGGCGGGTTTTTAAATGTTTACATTTTTCCTTTGAAACTTTAACATCGATTTTCTCAAAAACTATAAGGTCTTTTTGAAAAAAAAAATTTTCCTCTTATTCCTCCTGATCTTCTTAATATATTCTCCAAATTTGAGGCTCTTAGCATTTAAGGGGGCTTTGCTATTAACCCTTAAAGTCGGCGGCTTTTTTATATTATACGGAGCGTTACGGTTTAACGCGAAATTACGGTAGCGTTTAATGCGAAATTACGGCATGATACGACTGTAATGCGAAAATTACGCGAAAATTATGCTTACGCGAAATTTCGCGAAATCCTTCTTCATTACGATTATGTATTTACGGCCATAATCGTAATTACACTAATTACGCGAAATTTCGCAAAATCGTAATTAGGTCATTACGCTCATCTCTAGTTGTGTCAAGGGTCCACCTGACCACGGATGCCTAGTCTGCCAAGCATGGGCAGGGCCACTACATTACATACACGCCCATTGGGTCAACCTGGTGACCGATGGCAGCAAGCAGGGAGTATGTGGCTGCGCAGCGGACCGACTTGTCACACCTCCACGGCTTGCAGGCAGGCCTCCAGCCATCTCCTCTCCGCCTGCTACCACCTCTTCGCTGTTGTCATCCTCCTCCTTGGCTAGTGCCGCAATCTCCTCTCCAGCTACACAGCCCCCACACCCCAGGGCCTATGCTGCATGCCAGGTACGACAGTGTCACGCAGTGTTAGACATGTCTTGCCTCAAAGCGGAGAGTCACACTGGAGCAGCTCTCCTGGCTGCTCTTAACAAACAGGTGGAGCAATGGCTGACCCGCACAAGCTTGAGATCGGCAACGTGGTGTGTGACAACGGCAGCAAGCTCATTTCCGCGTTGAATTTGGGAAAGCTGACACATGTACCCTGCATGGCACATGTGCTGAATCTGGTCGTGCAAAGATTTGTGTCCAAGCACCGAGGCATAGAGGACGTCCTGAAGCAGGCCAGGAAGTTGTGTGGGCATTTCAGGTTCTCTTACACGGCCATGGCACGCTTTGCGGACATTCAGCGTAGAAACAACTTGCCAGTGAGATGCCTGATCTGCGATAGCCTGACTCGCTGGAATTCCACCCTGCTGATGTTCTCTCGCCTGCTAGACCAGGAGAAAGCCGTCACCCAGTACCTGTATCATTACAGTACAAGGACACAATCTGGGAGGATGGGGATGTTGTGGCCCAACCACTGGACACTGATGCGAAATGCATGCAGGGTCATGGAGCCCTTTGAGGAGGTGACCAAACTGGTGAGTCGTGCTGAGGGCACCATCAGCGACTTGATCCCCTATGCCTACTTCCTGGAGCGTGCCATGCGTAGAGTGGTGGATACAGCTGTGGAGGAGCGTGAACGAGAACAGTTACGGCAGCAGGAGTCGTGGGAGCGATTTACATCCGAACCCAATGTTTCCACAACACCTGCTGCAGCACAGGGGGGAGGAGGAGGAGGAAGAAGAGGAGTCGTGTGGGGAAGGAGAGGAGTCAGACTCTGATGATGATGATGAGGAAGGTGTTTCTGTGGAGGAGGAAGAGGCGGTGGAAGAAGAACAACCGCGGCAGCCGTCACAGGGGGCTTCTGCTGCTCCACGTTCCTGTGGTATTGTTCGTGGCCGGGGGGGAGGAAGAGGAGTTGTGTCCCATCACTGAGGAAGAGCAAGAGGAGATGGAGAGTACGTCTGCATCCAGCTTTGTGCAGATGGCCTCTTTCATGTTGTCCAGCCTGTTGAGGGACCCCCGTATCAAAAAACTCAAGGCGAATGACCTGTACTGGGTGGCCACGCTACTAGACCCTCGGTACAGGCACAAAGTGGCGGACCTGTTACCAACTCAACAGAAGGCGGAAAGGATGCAGCCCTTGCAGAACAAGCTGTCGATGATGCTTTACAATGCGTTTAAGGGTGACGTGGCTGCACAACGCAATCAAGGTACCACTGACAGTAACCCTCCTCCTCCCAAGTCCACGCAGGCAAGGACAGGACGCTCCAGCAATCTCAGGGTGATGTCGGACATGCGGACATTCTTTAGTCCAACTCCTCGCCATGGTCCTTCCGGATCCACCCTCCACCAACGTCTGGACCGGCAGGTAGCCGACTACCTGGCCTTGAGTGTGGATGTAGACACTGCGAGCAGAGACAATGAACCCTTGGACTACTGGTTGCACAGGCTTGACCTGTGGCCAGAGCTGTCCCAATTTGCCATACAACTTCTCTCTTGCCCTGCCGCAAGCGTCCTGTCAGAAAGGACCTTCAGTGCAGCTAGAGGCATTGGTACTGAGAAGAGAAGTCGCCTAAGTCACGACTGTGTTCAGTACCTGACCTTTATCAAAATGAATGAGGAATGGATCACGGAGGGCTACTGCACGACCGAAGACTAAGTCAGTCCCCACACACAGCATCTCTGCCTGCAGGCCACTTTCCTTCTCCGCCAACACCAACAGGGTCCAGGACTCTAGGCGGATTCCCGAATTTTTAAGGCCGCTGCTAGCCTTAATTTTTTGGGTGCATGTACATGCCTGCCTAATTTTTCTGGCTGCACTGCGGGCGGCTGCAACAAAAAAACAAAAGGCATGTACATGTACCCATCCCCCTTTGTGATCATTACCTTGCCGCGGTGAAGGGGCTTGCGTATCACAATGAAGCAATGACCACCGACTATTTGAGTGTCTTGGGTGGGGGTGGGACACAAAAGATAATAAGGTCGTTGCTTCATTGTGGTCAGACCAAATTTGATCAGCTGGACAATCACTGTTGTTCTATCATTGAGCTACCACAGCCCGGCGACCATATGGGCTTGAAAACTGCCACGGCCTACACTCTCGCCACGGTGCGCACCAGTCCAGCACGGCCGTCACTACGCAAACAGTTGTTTGCGGTGCGTTATACAGTGAGTTTGGTGTGTCAGTGTGAAGCAGAACTCTAATTACACTCCCTGATTGATGTATACACATGCAAGATGTTTTAAAGCACTTTAGGCCTGCAATTTAGCATTCAATGTGATTTCTGCCCTTAAAACGCTGCTTTGCGTCACATCCAGAATTTTTCCCGGGACTTTTGGCATATATCCCACTCCGCCATGCCCCCCTCCATGTGTTAGACCCCTTAAAACATCTTTTCCATCACTTTTGTGGCCAGCATAATTTTTTCTATTTTTCAATACACATTGAAGTCTATTGCCTTTCGCGAACTTTTCCGCAAACCGAACCTTCTGCGAAGGTTCGCGAATCAAAAATCGGAGGTTTGCGACATCACTAGTCCTCACTAGTTTCATCCCTAATGAGGAGGAAGCTGTGTAAAATTGCAGTGGGCACTAAGCCTAAGGGTGGATGCAAAAAGGGGCGTGAAGTATTGCAATTCTATAACCCATTATTGATGGCGCCATCTATTTCTGGTGTAGCGTGCGGTGGTCCATTTACAGGTGTGTATAAGCCCATTGATTAACATGGGATGTCACATTTAATGCGATTCTGTATGCAGGGAAACTGCGAGTGATACCCTCAAGTGTAACCTCTGCCTGAGGCCTGGGACCCACTCAGAGCAATTCTGCAACACTTGCCAATTGCTGGTGATCAGCAAAGTGCTGCAACAGTGGAACCCTATGAGGAATGATCGCAAATCACTGCTTGCAGCATTGTGGATGCAATCCCAGAGTGATCGCATCAGTGGCTGCAGTAGCCAAATTACGGTATCTGCAGGAATCGTGGTGAAGTCTCAGCATTTCTGCAATTGAATAAAACACAGGCGATTTGCGATTTTCTGTAAAGGGCCCATAGTGGGTCTCAGGCCTTAGGTCATCAGGGCTACAGCATTTTCTTAAAATCAATTAAAACTTAAAGTAAATCTTAGATGGGCAAGCCTGCAAAATAGGCCATTGTTTTTTGCAAAATTAGACTGAATTTTGAGACAGAAAAAACTTTCGCTGAAGTGTACCTGAGCTGGGCATTGTGGAGCTATTAATACTTACCTGGGACTTCCTCCAGCCCCATTAGGTGTGTGGTGTCCCTTCGCCGTTCTCTTCGGCCACTCCGTTCTCTAGGTATCCCCCCTGGTAATTCGGCTGGCTGGGCTGTTCTGTGCACATTGCGCTCCTGCTGTAGTACTGCACTGGTGTAGAACGCAGCAGGGGTGCACACGCATCCTGGCTGCGCATGCGCAGAAGCACACGACTGGACTAGCCGCGACTGGCCAGATTACAGGGAGATTTTCTAGAGAACGGCGAGGGATCCCACGCACCTAATGGGGCTGGAGGAAGCCCCAGATAAGTATAAATAACCTTACCATGCCCATCTTAGGTACACTTTCATTAAAAGATTTTTCTTTCTGAAAATTCAATTCACTTTTGCTAAAAACAATGTCCTATTTTGCAGGCTTGCCCATCTTTCTTCTAGTAGTTAGTTTATAAGAACATACAAAGAATTCACTGCAGACATCAGAGTTTGGCTGGAAAGATCATTTTGGGCGGCATCATCCTTTAACATCCCAGTCTGGAGCAATGTGTTTGGTGTGCGCCCCCGTAACAAATCCATTAGCACATGTGTTGAGAAAAGGGAGTCAACTGATAAAAGGCTAGATCCATAATTTTTTTCAGCAATTGCAGAAGATTAAAAATGTATTTTCCCTTGACTTGTGTGGTCCTCTGGAATACCGTGTGCTATTTTCATTGGTTTCAGAAACTCATTCTTTCCAGGGTTAACCAGCAAATATAATCCAAAAACGTGTTCACAATTATATTTTGCATTAACCGAGAAAGAATGTGGTGTTCTTCAGCATTAAAATTCATTTTCCCCAGCTTTGTTCTTTAATAACTAGGTCATCAGTTTGGGTGCTGCTGCCGCTGCTGCTGCTTAAAATGCATTTAGCATCCATATGTATCCTCTCACCTAAAGGCTTGATATTTTTTAATGAGATTATATCAAGGATTGTACAGACTGGAGACTGGTAACATCATTTCGCTATCTAATTCCCAGAACCCTGATCAATTTCAGCAAAGCAATTAAAATGCTGACTTCAATAAATGATACCAAGATTATAAGGATTTTTTTCCTCTTTTTTTTCCACAGGAGTGCACCAACCAGTGTTACTTAATAATAAAAACACACCTTGCATTGCTAGATCAATTCATCTTTTGTGTTTGTTATTGTTTTCTAAATATACAATCTCTGCTTTACCGGATGATAAACATGTCTTTACTGACTAGTGATTTAAAGAGGAACTGTAATCAAGGTTTAACCTTCATCCCCATCAATAGCTGATACTCCTTTTCCCATAAGAAATCTTTACTTTTTCTCCAATAGATCATCAAGGGGTCTGTATGGCTGATATTGAGGTGAAACCCCTCCCACAGTTTGATGTCAGGACCATGGTCCTGATGGTTTCCTGTCTGTGAGCCTTGTTGCATTGTGGGAAGTAACAGCTGTTTCCAACTGCCAAGCAACCAGTATCTCCCTCTGTACACATGTATATCTATTAAAAAAATAAACTTTTAGCCTGTCGCAATGTTAGTGGGTGTTGTTGTAGATAGTGGCAGTTGGTGCTGTTTTTTTTATACAGATGATGACATGCAGGCTGATTATGGAGCAAACAATATGAACAAATTACATGGCGAATATCAATCATTTCTTGATCTCTCTTCTATTTTTTTAACTTCTCATTTTACAATGTACACTTTGTTTCACTTTACAATGTATTGATTTATTTGTTCCCCTTTTCGCTAAAGTTCCTCTTTAAGGTGTGGACATATGCTTGGTGTGACTCAGCTGAAGCAGCTGTCCATGGTCGCTTTGGCCCACAATTAAGCTCAGTGGAGCTCAGTCTAAAAGACACAGGATCACTGCTGCAGTAAGAGATGATGTTTTCTAGTGACAGCCAGTGCTTCTCAGTCATAGTGCAGAAATACCTGAGCTCTAGATGGGACATCTACAACCTGCAAAGTGAGAACCCATTGTGCTACTTAACATACAATATTGAGCAGTAGCCGGAGCTGGCAGAACATTTCATTCAGATATTTGCCTGTCTTGCTGCAAGTGTCTTGTTGGAAAGAGTGTTCAGTGCAGCTTGGGGGGGGGGGGGGGGGGGAGGGGGCTGGTTGGGAGTGAGAAGTGCACTTGCCTTTGCACAGACAGTGTTGACCATCTCCTCTGACTGCCTGTTTTCTTAGCTGCTTGCCCTCCAAGTTACTTCCCCCCTCCTGTAAAACCAGCAAAATTTTAGGAAAGAAAAGCTGTGTAGGATCTTATGCCCATTGGCATGGCTCATTTTTTGGGAAGAGCACATTCAGACACTTCTGCATCTCTCTACTACAGGATATTTTTTGGTCTGGAGAACTCCACTCAGGGGGCCCTCTTAGTCTATGCAGAGTCCTATATCACTTGTAACAGAGCTGAGAAACTGGCTTATTTTTGTTCAGGAGGACCCTATTTGGGTCCTCTGGCCCTACTTGGAATCCTGATATCACTTGTAATGGAACATGTGAAACCTGCTCATATTTGGTCTAGAGGACCCCACTCAGGGCCCTCTGCTCTACTATGAGGCCTATATCACTTGTAATGAAGTCTGTGAAACCTGACATTTTTTGACCAGAGGAACCCCCAAAGAGCTCTATGCCCCTACTCAGAGGTCTTTATATAATTTAGATGTGAAACCAGGTTCACTTTTTTTTTTTACTAGGGGGCACCCCTTAGGGTTCTTTTCCTCTACTCATAAACCTGTATATAGTATATTACTTGTAGTGGAGCAGCAAAACCAGGCTAATTCTTTGGCCAGAGGACCTCTTGGGGGCTATCTGCCTCTACTCTGAGGCCTATATCACTGGAGCTGTCAAATCAGCGGATTTAAATTACTTTAATGGTGTTCTAATTGACTGTTCAAACAACCTGAACAATTTGGGCCTATTTGATCAGGTGGCCAGCGAAACAAACGAAGTGGTGTTTCACTAAAACTAGACTTTACATAAGATATTGATTTTTTTTTTATTTAAAGAAAAAAAAATTCTACAAAAGTAAATATAAAGTGGTATACATTTCTGACCCTTCGAAAACATCAGAAGTTAACCACTACCATGTCTAGGCAACCAACCCCATCAATTAAAACAGTGAGCACAATGTCAGGACAAATAACTAAGCATTAAAAAGAATTATATGCACACCCTCATTAATAGGCTAATATTGACTTTATTTACAGTTTCAAACAGAAAAATCACTGTCGCTGTTTTGCTTTCCATTTTGCATCCCTCAAGTGAATGGTACATCCTCTTCTACTTAAAGTGGGATATAACCCAGTATTTCATATTTGCTCTAAAAGATTATTTACAGCATATAATATACTAAAACAATGTTTTTTTTGTTTTTTTTAGTAAAACAGCATTTAAAGGGTTACATCACAGGACTGACTTTTACTCCTGCAGGGTCTGCCGCATCCGAACTGGTGATTAGCTTATCTTCTGTATACATTCTTTACTTGATAAAATTAAATAAACATTCTCTGGCTGTGCAGAAACTTATGCTAATGAATCCTGGAGTGAAACACAGGTCAGAAATCACTGATGGCTGCATTTAAAACAGAATTACAACAGTTATGAATAAAATGCACCAGCAGCTTTCAAAGTAAATAAACGGAACTTTGGGAAGTTCTAATTTATAAATGAATTATAATACTTGTGCACAAAAGCAAATATGATAATCGTATGGGTTATAAAAAGTAGGAAAACACATTTTTGTTGAATATTTTGTCAGAGTTTTAAACTCTCAGAGTTTTTAAGTGATAAAACTATTTTTAGTTTAGGCAGTGCATGAACTGGTGTCTAGTTTAATAGCATTTTTCCAACTGGTGACTGAAATAGTCATCTTTGCACCTCAGCTAGTGTAGAGCTATACCCCAAAATGCTTATAAACTCTATATTCTAAAAAAGCAAGGGAAAAAAAATTGAAAAATATGAGATTTGGAGGAAGCTCCTACTCTGATATCCCTCATTTGCAAATAATGTATTGCCTGAGGCCCATAGATCTATAAAATGGCATAAAAAGTGCAAAGAAATACACTGCTAAAGAATGACTTACTTTTTACAAATAACTCGAAATAAAAAAATAAATACAAAAATCTCAATTTATGATTCTTATATATCTCGGTGAGAGGTTTAGGTGCAAACTTGCTTTTAACCCTCTCCTGTATGTGACCCATCAGAGCGGGCAGGACAATACAGATTAAATTTATTTTTTTTATCAAAAAATATATAGAAAAATCAAAGTTTGTCATCTTGAAGAGTTAATTCTGAAAGCTAGATGACCTTTATTCTTATGTAGTCACTCATTTTTTTTATCAAGTCTCTCCAAGGGGACTCATCATATGCAGGACTCTATGAACAGTACTGTCCTTATCACCTTCTTCCAGAAAGTGGTAGAGTAATAGGACTTTGTAAAGCGAAATGAAGCCCAGTCTGATGGTTGCTGATTAAAAATTGACTCTGCCACATCAAAGAAGAGTTGAAGGTGAAAATGATGATCACTTCTCTCTCCCAGGGATCCTGCACTATTTCTTTTATTCAACCTTGAAAGGTTCTTTCTGAATAAGATAATATCCCTTGAGTCTATTCTAGCCAGGCAGCATGAAAAAATGTAGATCAGTACGTCTATTTTTTATAGGAAAATATGGGATTTTTGTTAATGACAGGGCACGTTAAAGAGGTAGTTTGTATGTGTTAAGTGCTGATAAATTAATTTGAAAATGATGTTTAAAGCTATGCAGATTAACTCTTTTGATTCAGGAGATATGAAGCCTAGGCAGAAATGGGCAATATGCAAAGAAGCGTATTTGACATTCTGCATTGTCCAATGTGTCTCGTGGTCAGTGATGCATGGATCAGTGTTTATATGAGCAAAAAACGCATCGGCTGGCTGGACTCCCTTAAAGCATCCTGCACTGATATGGATGCATTTAGCAACTTGAAATATTTTGAGAATATAAAGCTATTTGAAAAGAGACATTGGCTGTGAACGCTGTGTGTGTGTAAAACTATAGCTTAAAGGACTACTGTAGGGGGGAAAAGAGTTGAACTTACCTGGGGCTTCTAACGGTCCCCCGCAGATGTCCTGTGCCTGTGTAGCCACTCAACGATGCTCCTGCGCAGGTGCAGACCGTACTGGGCCTGCGTAATACACTGCTGGTGACGTCAGCCGGAGGGAAGACGTGGGCGCGCAGGCGCAGTGGTTTTCTGACTTTAAATTTGCAAATTCCGGAAGTGAACCGGAGGTGGCTAAGCGGGCCGGTCGAAGCCACCTCTGTTGAGAATCTATCATGAGTACAGCTGTCCCACTGTTCCCTCTGATGCATTGCCAAGAGATCCAGACTGGCATATTCAGGGTCGGGATGAGGCCGAGGTGAGAGAGGCTCCAGCGTCAGGGCGCAGTGTAGAAGGGGGTGCACAACTCACTCAGCTATCATTCCCCTACTGTGTTTGAAGCAGAGATAAATAATAAAAGGGGATACATGGCAGTGACTGCAAAACTAGAGATTAAGGTGTTGGGGGGGGGGGGGGGGGGTTGGTGGCCCTTGGGAGCCTCTTAGTCTAATAGCAATCTGTAACGGTCGGTGTCAGTTTGCAGAGAGAATCTGATTATTGGTGATCTGCAGTATCACCAAGAATACCGATCTATACCTGATTATGAATGATCTGCAGAATCACCAATAATACAGATATAGTGCTAACCTCTGGACACCTCTAATTAAGTATATAGTGAGTGTTTGGTGTAACAGTAAGACTTTGAGTAACCCACCTGAAGAGCAGGTGGCCCTAGGCAGTACAGGAAGTACTACTATAGAGAGTACAGAAACCTTCCAGCAGTCTGAGACTCTCCAAGGGGTGGAGTCAGGCTGAAGGTAGGAAGGACCAGAGAGTGAGTGACACCTGGAGGTGGATGTCACTGACAGATCTGGAGACTATCTCTTAAGCTACATACACATGAGTCACGGATGTCTGCAGTTGCATGGAGACAAGCAACAGTTGAAAGTCTCCAGCAACGACAGTTGTATACAAGCAACGATTGTATAGACGCGGCAACAACCTGTCTGCAACATAGCGGAAACTGTTGCTCAGCAACTTCTGTCACAGGTTCAATGAACTATCGGACTCACAAGAGTTGCTAGAGTCTAGCATACAAACGACCGCACCGACTTGAGACTAGGGACGGTTGCTGCAACAGCTGTTGCCAGGGATTGAACAAGTCAATCGCCTGGAGACAGCTCTGATTAGCAACAGTTGCTTGCGCGCGCCTCATACACATGGAGGACCTGTTGCCGTAACATGCGCGTGCCATGTGTTTCCAGCAACAGTTGTAGCCCGTGTGTATGGGCCTTTAAGTGGAGAGAGATAGCTCTCGAGGTCGGGCAAGCCAGGTCGGCAACACACGCACAGACAACGTACAAAAGACAGAAGGCTGATTCGGTATCCAGGGCAGGCAGGGTTTGGCAACGGAATATCAGATATGCGTGGTACCGAATCAGAAAGCAGAGGGATAGTCAGGAAAGCAACAGGTCATAACAAATATCAAACAATGCCTAGTCTTGGGTGTGAGGTCCGTGGTCTCTACACCCTGGAACTAGTCTGATGTATAACAGAATGATAACACAAGTTCCCTAGTCTTGGGTGTGAAGTCCGTGGTCTCTACACCCTGGAACTAGTCTGATGTATAACAGAATAATAATACAAGTTCCCTAGTCTTGGGTGTGAGGTCCGTGGTCTCTACACCCTGGAACTAGTCTGAAGTATAACAGAATAATAACACAAGTAATCTGGCTCAGTGTGAATTCCCAGGTCCTCCTGGTTCAAACACACTGTAGGATCTGACTAAGGTCTGAATGCTTCCACGTAGTGATTGCAACGGCAGACAATTTGAGAGTGGCCAGCAGTAACCATATATAGAGCAGTGCTCTCTGGCGCCACCCTAAATTGATTAACCAATGGTTACCAGCTCTGAGGTCAGCTGACCGGCCTGGTCAGCTGATCCCCCCTTGGCCATCATAAAAGTTCTGCCTTTCAGCGCGTGTATTCCTAAACCTATGTGCACTAACAGGCTCAACCACCCCAGCTGCACGCTGCTGCGTGCAAACCGCCGCGCTGGACGCGGAACCAGCCGCCTCGCTATCAATACATGCGGCGGCTTTTCCGCAATCCGCCATGTCACTAGATGCACGCTTCCACGTGCAGACCGCCGCGTTGGACGCAGAATCAGCCACCTTGCTGCCAGTACATGCGGCGGCTTTTCCGCGTTTTCTCACAGTACCCCCACCCTGAGGAGTGGACTCCGGACACTTCCCACCAGGCTTTCCAGGATGTGGGTCTATAATCTTTCCGGTCTTACATTCCGATTGGTTTTTTACCATCACAGGGAGGGAGGGAGGGGAATCCACGTGCACTGCTGGCTTCAACAGAGACACATGGACTGATCTTACACCTCTCATACTGGCTGAGAGATCAACAGCATAGGTGACAAAATTAACTTTCCTGGTCACTGGGGATGGTCCTATGAATGTAGGACCCAGTTTGGGTGATGCTCGCTTCAGGGCCCCATGCCGAGAGGATATGTACATCATGTCCCCAGGGGAAAACTCCCACTCTACAGACTTTCTCTTATTAGTCTGATTTCTCTGAGTCCGGGGTTTCCTTGACACTGGTAAATGTTGAAAAAGTACCCGGTGAGATCTGACTAGATGTTTTACCCTCGCTGGCAAGGGCCCAGATTAGGCATCCAGTCCTCCACCGTCTCCGTAGGTGCCCTGATCACCTTCCGAGGTAGGCCGGTCTCAGGCTCGGAACATTTAATTAACGCTTCGGCTTTGACCTGCACTGCCACTTCTCCAACCTGTATCTTGGTAGCACCAACCCCAACTCTCCCCAAACAATGCCGATGACAATGGGCTGACCATTTCAGTAATTGCCCTGAAGCCCAGTCAATCAGTGGGGAATGGATTCGCAACCAGGGCATACCAAGAACAATTGTGGAGGTTGCCATGGGCATTACCAGGAACTGTAATCTCTCTTCATGTAACATCCCTAAACAACATGACAACCAGGGGGTTTGGAAGAGACTCTGACCACTCTGCAACGGAGAGTCATCCACTGCAGTGACCAGAATCTGCCGGTCTAATGGGACCAGGGGTATCCCCAATTTTTTTTACAAAATCGTAATCTATGAGGTTTGCTGCAGAACCGGAGTCCACAACGGCTTCTGCGGAACTAGTCTGACCCTCCCATGTAATAGAGCAGGGAAGGAGCAGACGATCATTGTTTAGAGGTAACGACTGCTCGCCTCTGGTGTTGACCAACCCCAGACGGCAGCATTCTCCTGGCCCCTTAGCACCATATAGATCGCATTTTCTTGGCCTTTTGTGACCCTTCTTCACCTGACTCAGCCCTGTATATCCGATTTGCATTGGCTCGTCAGAGGGTGACGAAGATCGAGACGGGTTGTCTGAGATAGACCTTACAGCATTCCTACCACGAATCTGTTTCTGGTAGCGCAAACGGCGATCTATCTGCACGGCCAAAGAAATTGCCTCATCTACAGATTTGGGCTCAGGATTTCCTATCATTACATCATGGATTGCATCTGATAATGCTGCCAAAAAACAGTCCAATAGTGCAAATGACACCCATCTCGCAGATACTGCCCATTTCCTGAACTCAGCAGCGTAATTTTCAACCGGACCCTTGCCCTGCCGCAATGTCTTGAGCTTCCGCTCAGCAGTAGAAGCAATGTCCGGATCATCATAAATTATAGCCATTGCTTTAAAAAATTCCTCAACCGAGGCTAGGGCCTCATGCCCTGTCGGGAGACTATACGCCCAGGTCTGGGAATCCCCTGACAACAGAGTCTTAATAAACGTAATTCTCTGTGCCTCGGTTCCAGACGAATTAGGCCTCAACTCAAAATATGATAACACTCTATTTCTAAAATTCTGAAAGTCAGATCTATGGCCAGAAAACTTTTTTAGGTACAGACATACGAATATCCGTGACAAGAGGAGATCGCACTGAGTTTATAGCTGATTGAAGTTCCTGAATAGCCCCAAATAACTGGCTAATCTGGGTCTGTTGGTTCAGAACTGTGCCGGAAAGATTGTTTACCGCGGCGGTCAGGACTTCAACATGGCTATATAGTGCGTCCATTTGGTTTTGGTCTGCCGTTCTGTAACGATCGGTGTCAGCTCGCAGAGAGAATCTGATTATTGGTGATCTGCAGTATCACCAAGAATACAGATCTATACCTGATTATGGATGATCTGCAGAATCACCAATAATACAGATATAGTGCTAACCTCTGGACACCTCTAAGTATATAGTGAGTGTTTGGTGTAACAGTAAGACTTTGAGTAACCCACCTGAAGAGCAAGTGGCCCTAGGCAGTACAGGAAGTACTGCTATAGAGAGTAAAGAAACCTTCCAGCAGCCTGAGACTCTCCAAGGGGTGGAGTCAGGCTGAAGGTAGGAAGGACCAGAGAGTGAGTGACACCTGGAGGTGGATGTTACTGACAGATCTGGAGACTATCTCTTAAGTGGAGAGAGATAGCTCTCGAGGTCGGGCAAGCCAGGTCGGCAACACACGGACAGACAAAGTATAAAAGACAGAAGGATGATTCGGTATCCAGGGCAGGCAGGGTTTGGCAACGTAATATCAGATATGCATGGTACCGAATCAGAAAGCAGAGGGATAGTCAGGAAAGCAACAGGTCATAACAAATATCAAACAATGCCTAGTCTTGGGTGTGAGATCCATGGTCTCTACACCCTGGAACTAGTCTGATGTATAACAGAATGATAACACAAGTTCCCTAGTCTTGGGTGTGAGGTCCGTAGTCTCTACACCCTGGAACTAATCTGAAGTATAACAGAATAATAACACAAGTAATCTGGCTCAGTGTGAATTCCCAGGTCCTCCTGGTTCAAACACACTGTAGGATCTGACTAAGGTCTGGGTGCTTCCACGTAGTGATCGCAACGGCAGACAATTTGAGAGTAACCAGCAGTAACCATATAAAGAGCAGTGCTCTCTGGCGCCGCTCTAAATTGATCAACCAATGGTTACCAGCTCTGAGGTCAGCTGATCGGCCTGGTCAGCTGATCCCCCCTTGGCCATCATAAAAGTTCTGCCTTTCAGCGCGCGCGCGTGTTTTCCTAAACCTATGTGAACTAACAGGCTCAGCCACCCCAGCTGCACGCTGCTGCGTGCAAACCGCTGCGCTGGACGCGGAACCAGCCGCCTCGCTATCAATACATGCGGCGGCTTTTCCGCGATTCGCCATGTCACTAGATGCACGCTTCCGCGTGCAGACCGCCGCGTTGGACGCGGAATCAGCCGCCTTGCTGCTAGTACACGCGGCGGCTTTTCTGTGTTTTCTCACACAATCATTGTTTTTAATAGCAATCATTGTGTGACGGCTGGGGTAGGAGGGATGGAGGGGCGCACTTCAGCCTTGGGTGCTAGAGGACCTTGTCCCGGCTCAGGGCATATTGTCTTGCTTAGCGCAAGCTGATGATGTCGTTCTCATCGTCATCTTGTGCACTCCATTGTGTGCCGACCCATTGGCCCTCCTTCCGCCTCCAAAGCAACAGAATGCATCCCTAGCCTGTAAGGCTACTGACCTGAGTGTACAGAACCCGGTCTCAGACTGTCATCCAAAAGATCGCACCCTGACCTTTGTGGGCTACGGTAATTGTGCATGAATGCTTCTTTAGGCTATGATGGACATACAATAATGATTGTGATTACATTGTGAGGCCCTCTGAGGGACAGTTAGTGATAATCTACTGCGGAAGATGCCAATGCTATATAAATACAAAATATATAAACAAATGTCAGCAGACATTTTGCCTTGCATACAGAGAGACTGATTTATGGTCATTGGCCATTACCAGCAACTACCAATAAAGTCTAAAAAAAAATGGTGGCGATGGAAACACATTGCAAACCAAAGAATAACAAGCAAAGGCCAAGAATGATAACTACATAAAATAAAGACTATACATAGACAGCTACTATATCATAAGTTAAAACTGTGAGAAAATGTTCTCCACTACAGTGCAGAAATGTCAGACAGGTTCTCTTCCTGCACCCTACACTATATATATGCTGTTGAGATACTTTTAAAAGAAATGCTGAAATTCATTACTGTACAGCCATGCTACAGTATATAGCAATCAATTTTACTTACATATCGCCATACTTTGAAATATGCATGTGGTTCGCAGTCATAAAACACTTATCTTCATGCATTTTAATTAGTACATTAAGAGAAGTGCTGGCTTATTAAAAAGCAGATTATTAGAAGATAAAACAGTGTATTACTTGTACATGGAGTGGAAGATAATCTTTTCCTGGGGGCATGATTAATTAATTTGGTTAAATAATGTAAATGCATGTATGGAATTTCATATGCTGTGTTTTTACTCTAGGCTAAGAGCAACGGTCAACTTTTAGCTGGTAGCTTGGTAAACACTGAGTTCTTATTCATACTTCCAGGCTTAAAAACGCCTTCACTTTTATATGCATTTCTAAAGACGTTCTGAACTTTCTTCAGGATTCTAAGCTACTTCCCCCTCCCCCGATATAACATTGCAGGTAAGGTGACAGCTGTGACTCTCACATGATCTGTTTCAGATTCCCAGAAGATCCTTAAAGGACAACTGAAGTGAGAGGGATATGGAGGCTGCCATATTTATTTCCTTTTAAACAATACCAGTTGCCTGGCAACCCTGCTAGTCTATTTGGCCGCAGTAGCGTCTGAATCACACCAGAAACAAGCATGCAGCTAATCTTGTCAGATCTGACAATACTGTCAGACACATCTGATCTGCTGCATGCTTGTTCAGGGCCCTTTCACACTAGGACGGTGTGGTAAATTTACCGCACCCCACCGCAAATCTATGTGGGCGTTCACACTAAGGTATGCTGCGCTGGAAGTGCCCTATCTAACACGTGGACATACCTACATTAGTACACGGCTGTAAGTCTATGGTAGCACGCAGGTATTTAAAAAACCTGATGCAGTTTTAAGCATTGCACATGCATGGAAGCCTATTTTAGCAATACGCTTCCGCGCACGTTATCAATTGCACAACAGGAACTGAGTGTCACTTCCTGCTTGGTCGGAAGCCAGACGGGGATTACCGTGTTCTAATGTTGCAATCCACGAAGGCCTGTTTTTGGTGGTGCAGTGTGGTTTGGCCCGGGGGCAATGCTGCAACCAATCTGCAGTGTGAAGTTGGCCTCGGGTCCATGGCTAAAAGTATTAGAGGCAGTGGATCAGCAGGATAGCCAGGTGACTGGTATTGTTTAAAAAGAAAATAAATATGGCATCCTCCATATCCCTCTCGCTACAGTTGTCCTTTAATGTTTCCTGACCCCCATTTGATAATACAGTATTTATAGCTCAGAGTTTTGACACTTTAGCCTATGTATACTGTCCCCTGACCCCCAGAGCTCCCCCCCCCCTTCCCTGCACACACAACCACACACATATTTCATTGTTGCTGGAAGACAAGCAGTATGTGGTCCTCATATTTGCAAGCAAGCTGTGGTCATTTGGGTGGCGGAAAAATCCGCTATTGGAATATTGGTAAAATTACTGATATTCACTACAGTCAGCGGCTGATAGAAAAATATTGGTAATTGTCACTGATATTTTCCTAAAATCGTACCCAACCCTGTTCTCACACAAGCACTTGCTCTACTGATGCCTAAGCCTAACTGACCCTCCCCGATCCACCACGTCGTTATCTTCTTCACCATCTAACCGTAACCTATTCCCACTCGAAATGTCCTAAGCCTCCTCTACTGATGCCTAACACTGACCAGCCTCCCCCCCCCCCCCCAACAATTTCTGCTGATATTCGCACCACCTTTGCATCTAAATTCGCCCTCTCTTTTGTTATTTATTGGGCACCCCCCCATCTGCTATTTATTAGGTGCAGCCAGCACCCAATAGAACCTCTAACTCAATTCTATTTGATTGTAAAATGTTATTGGCTTATTACAATATGTTTCAATATGAATGTCTGGACCACTTCAGGCAGTGTGCTGATTTGACTACAATCTCACACAGGTATGAGCACCTCAAATTGAATTGAGTAAGAGTGCAATACCTACCTTTTATTATATCATATACTTTCTGGGCTCCTCCAGTATAGCTGTTCCTTTAGATCAAAAATTTACACTTTATAGTTGGTCCCCCCTTCCCCCTTCTTCTACCCAACCCTTCTGACTACCACCAACCCCAACTTACAGGTCATAGTGCGACTGGAAGACCCAAAGACATGTTGACGATGGGTTTTCTCAACAAGCACAACATTTTGTTGCAGTTGGGCAACCACCGTATAGGAGTAGCATCAAATCGAATTAGTCATCCAGTGTTTAGATACAGTTACTGTATTTCATACAATTACAGCACTTGCAGATCCTGCACTCCAGTATTTTTCTCTTCCCTTTCTGAGTTTCCTCAATTAAGATTCAATGGGGTTAAAGGGAACCTAAACTGAGAAGGATATGGATTTTTCCTTTTAAAATAATACCAGTTGCCTGACTCTCCAGCTGATCCTGTGTCTCTACTACTTTTAGCCACAGCCCCTCAACAAGCATGCAGATCAGGTGCTCTGTCTGAAGTAAGACTGGATTAGCTGCATGCTTGTTTCAGGTGTGTGATTCAGCCACAGAGACCAGCATGACTGCCAAGCAACTTATATTGTTTAAAAGGAAACATCCATATCCCTCTCAGTTAAGATTCCCTTTAATTCAAAAAGTATAATAGCATAAGAGTTGACACAAGTTTTACAGCTGAACATTTAATGTTCATTAACCACTCTGGCATTTGATTAATTGCGGCCATGCAGCCGCGGGTGGCTTTTTTTAATTAAATGTGTCTACGTTGGTGTAGCTAGCACTAGGCTAGCTACACTTTGCCCCCAAGTCCCCCGGCACTGTCCCCCTCCCTCCGCTCGACGGCGGCGATATTTACTTGGCCGCGATCCCGCGATGACTAAGTTTTCCGCCATAGCTTCAGGCGTTGCTATAGCGACGATCGGGCATGATGTCTGATGTCATTACGTCATGCGCAGTTCCGATCGCCGGCATAGCAACCACTGGAGGCTATGGAGAGGCTGTGCCGGAGCTGCAGGCTCCGGGGGTGGGGGGGTGTATGTATAAAATAGCACGATCAGGGGGATCAGAACGCGCCGGCGGCAGTCGAAGGGGTGATGTAGCTAGCCAAGTGCTAGCTACAACCCCTCCAAAAATTTGGTGTAAAAGACCCTCAAGGGGCTGAGCAATCCACTGCGGCGGTTATGGATTAGCTGCGCTTGTCCATATCGCTCGGGTGGTTAAATATATATTACAGCTAAAGATTTAATGTCCATTAAATATATATTGTATAGTGGGCAAATAGGCAGATAGCACATTTCTTATCTGCTCGCTCCCACATAAATTTATGTGGTGTATAGTTAACGAGATGTTACTTTTTGAGGCATAAGAATTTTAGACAAGACACAGAACATTTATACCTCACATTTCCCCTTGGCGGATTCAAAGCGCCAGAGCTGCAACTAAACCAATGAGCTCTATAGACAGTAGTAGTGTTAGGGGGTCTTGCCCAAGAACTCCTTACTGAGTAGGTGCTGGCTTACTGAACAAGAAAACCGAGGTTTCAAACCCTGGTCTCCTGTGTCAGAGGCAGAGCCCTTAAAGACCACCTCCAGCCAAAAAAAAGGTCTGAATGGCAATACATATATGTAGTCTAGGCACTGTGTACAGTTAGATGAACATGTAAAGTTTACAGCTGGTACATCACATTGGATAGAACAGACTCACATTTATATCTGTAAGTAGCACTTCCTTATTCCTCCTGAAGCTGTAAGCATTATGCCCGCCTCTTCAGCCTAGTTAACTCCCCTGCCCCTCCCTCGCCTGCTGTCTGCCTGCCTAGATCAAATTACTACTCTTTTCACAAACTGTAGTACAGAGAAAAGACAGGAAAACTGCAGCAGCCTTATCATATCTGTTGCTATAATTCTTATTTCAGATGTCTGTCTGCCTAGACTAGATCACATGGACATGATGGGTGGACTTGTGACATCAATCCCCCAGCATCCTTTGCACCTATGGTTTGGAAAGGAAAAAAAAATGCCCAGGGCCTAATTTCACACTGAGGGCAAGGATTTCAAGACCATATGTGGAATTTGAGAAAATCACACCTTACTATGTGTGAGTTTATATATCTTGGCAACTTATTAGGTTTAAAGAAAACTGTCATTTATAATTTAGGTACTCTTTAAACAGTACACTATTCAGCCACTAATAACATTTATAACCCCACTGAATCTTAATTGATGTTTTCTCCTAGCGGACTGAGCTGCAACCACTAGGGCACACCCATTAGGCAGTAACAGTGTTAGGGAGTCTTGCCCAATGATTCCTCACTGAGTAGATGCTGGCTTACTGAACAGGAAGAGCTGAGATTCAAACCCAGGCAGCCTGTGTCAGAGGCAGAGCCTTTAATCATTGGCACATACACCGTTATCCGTGCGCATTGCGATAAAATTATGTACGTAAATTCAAGTGTTACCGCATAACGCTGCTTTGTGAATCAGCCTCAATGTGTGAAACAATCCTCTCAACTATAACTATCCTCCCTCAATAAAACTGGTTAAACCTACTATGCAAACGTTTAAGCTATATACATGGTTCCCTTAAAAACAAAGCAATGATTAAAATATGAAATCCAGGTAGGGTGAAGGTTATTCCTTTTATCTATTGAACTGAAAAACTGTGAGAGCTTTCAAGAACATAAACTTTTTTCTTCAGGCATGATATACTTATGAAGCTGAAATCAGTCATTTTTATATACACTTGGGTATACTATGTCACATATACAATTAGTGTCTCACACAGTTATGTGAAGTGGAAATGCAGACAGCGTATATTCACCTCTATCCGCTAACTTCTCAAGGAGACTTCAGCTAATATTCTGTGTTTCTTTATTAGAGGTTTTCACGTAATGAAGAAATCTATAGAGACCAGCTAGATGTGAATATTACTTTTATGTAAGAACTTTTTGTTTTACTTATTAAATCTGGATTAAATATTATGGTAATGTCCAATTTAACTTTTGCCAGTCTAGGGCAAACTTAAATGAAAAATCAGAGTAGATATTAGCGTAGCGTAGAGAAAACTAATTTGAATTTTATCTAACACTATTTTTTTAAAATAAGTTTTGAATACTCTGGAAAAATATTTTTGATCTCCTCCTTCTAATGATACGTGGAGTAACAAACAAATTCCGATAGAACCAATATCAGATCTTTGAATTAACTGTTGTCAAGTGAGTGACCTTTAGACCTCTTTCACTCTTGCCTTGCAAGTGTGCATTGCGTTACCCTGTTTTTCCACAGGGTAAGGCAACGACCAAGCAAGGCAATGGGGCCTAGCACACTTACCGCATCGTATTGCGTCAAGAGTTCCCAATGGGCTGCTGACCCCCCACAAACTCAACAGCGTGTTACTGTCGGACTTGTGCAGTGGTGGTGATGGAATGCATGTAAGTCAACAAATTTAAATTTAAATTTGTTGCTGGAGGCGGTGCGCATGCACAGAATGACGTGATTATGACAGGGAAAATCAGGAATCCCAGTGACACACTTCCTGTCCAGCAGGGGGTACGTCACTGGGCAAAGGGCGACGATGGGTGGTGAAGGGCGTGCAGGGGGCCAGCGAAGGCGTGCATGGGGGGGCGCTATGCATATGACCCTGTTGTCACACCCTGCTGCAGGGTCATATGCATGTCGTTTTCAGTGGTGCGATGCAATGGGGCAGGTGTAAAACTGGCCTCAGAAAAAAAAATGGCAGATCCTCTACATCCCATTTGAACAACACACCAGTATTACATGATTGAAAAGGAGGCACAAAAGGGACTTTAATTCCTCACAGACACCATGGCCTAATTATTTTATTCTCCTGAGTTTTTTTCCTAGGAGATATACTGTATATTTATCTTGTATTTTTAAAAAAAATCAGCACTTTTTTAAAGTGAAAAAGTACCAAATAGTAGGTGAAAAAGTACCATCCAGATTATTTTGAGTATTTTCTTGCTTGCTGGTGGATGAAAAGGTAGGAGAAAACTCAGGAGAAAAACTGATTTGCGTATTGGACCCTTTTGTAAAAACTGAAGCTATGTATGCGTAATACATTTCATCAAACAAAATCATCATTCATGAAAATTTCAAGTGAAAATTTAAAGTGAGGTCAAGTTCTGTGTAACATTAGCATCTTCCACCTTCTTACATGCTTTCAGGGAGCCCATGGCCCCCTTCTTTTTCCATCATCTCCTTGCATGCAGCAATGACATCATGCATGATAGGCAGGGCAGTTTCTAGGCTAAATTGCACCCGGGTGAGTGTGTAAAAATTGCCCCTCCTCCCCCCCCACACACACCCGTGGACCCTTACTCTTTAGGCACAGCCACAGTCACAAGTAGATCTGCCAACTTACTAGTAACCAGCCGCTCATCCAGGAGGAAGCAGGGACCAGGAAAACACACAGGCAAAGAGAGCCCGGAAAGCCGACTCCTCCATGGGCGGCACGCACTGACAGCCTACAGTACCACTACAGGACATCAGGTGTCATCACGCGGTAGTGACGTGATGATGACTTGACATCTGACGCAGGCAGCCTACGAAGAATCAAGGAAGGTGATTGAGCTAATAATCTTCTTCCATTTGGCTGCACCGCACGTCACCAGCTACCTAGCGGTTATGTCCTTCTGCCTGCGCCCCCCTTCTTCTACTTGCTGGTCTGCACCCAAGTCGCCCTGCACAAGAGACGGCCCTAATGATAGGCCACCCTGGAGTGAGTTAGGGAGCCTAGTCCAATAACTACTTTCTAAATAGGTAACTGGCTGCAGCCAGGATTCAAACCCTGGTCTCCTGTGTCAAAAGTGTTGTCTTTAACCAGTACATTATCCGTCTGCCCAATGATCAACTCCCATGTATTTTGGATAAAATGGATCATGCTTTTGGATGGACAGTTGCAATGTATTTAATTCTTGCTTCTTTGTCCTTCATTGATTATTAAAGGTTATTAGCTATTTAATGTTTTTGATATTACCTAAACCTAGACCAGTCTTCACTGTGTTAGCCGGGAATACAAAATTTGTATCCAATTGCTTGAGTGCCAGCTCAAGAGGCAATAGAAGAGGAGTGTTCCCATTGGATGAAATTACTTAAATTGTTTACAAAGCTGAGAGAGGTAGAGTTAAAGCGGACCAGAACTCAGAACTTTCTCTCTGCTCAAAAAGATAAGCAACAGTATAATAACTGTTGCTTATCTTTTGTATTTGTTTCAGCTTACAGAACTCCTGCAATAAATCTGCAGTGTGTCTACTCCCTGCTTCTATAGAGGCAGACAAAGGGTTAAATTTATTATCGCCATAAAAATCGAATTTCAATAGCAACTGGTCTGAGTGTATTAAGTGATAAAGATGCTAATCCTGCATTCACAACTTTCAAAACCTTTTCTGCTCTTATGGTTTGGAGTTATCACATACTTAAAGAGACTCTGAAGTCATGTTTTTATATTAAAAATCTCTTTAACATGATAGCCTTAACTAAAACGCTGCATACCCGTGGCTGAACTCTAACTAAATCCCCCCAAACATCCCGGGGTACATTGCGGGGAGCCTTCCATGAGAGGCAGAGCTTTCGGTTTCAGCTCTGCCTCTACACGCGTCTATCAGCACGGATCGCCGCCTCTCCCCGCCCCTCTCAGTCTTCTTTCACTGAGAGGGGCGGGGGAGAGAGGCGGAGATACGCGTGGATTGATGCGCATGGAGGCAGAGCTGCAGCTGAAAGCTCTGCCTCCCGGGACAGAAAAATCCACGACCCAGAAAGTCGTGGACTTTGCAAGGGGGGGGGGGAGTTAGGGGGGATTTAGTTAGAGTTCAGCCACGGAGATGCAGCGTTTTAGTTAGGGAAATCATTTAAAGAGAGATTTAATTAAAAAAACATGATTTTTATGAAACTTCAGAGTCTTTTGAAGGAGCACTGGCCCTTTAGTGGTCAGTGCCAAACAGTTGCATGCTGGGAGTTCTTTTTATCTATAATATATTCCTCCTCTTCCCTTTATTTCCCTGCCTAGCTGCTTATCTGAAACATGATCCTCTGCTCACTTGTGTTCTACAAGCAAGGCTGAGGTGACTCAGCGATTGGAGGAGAAAAGAAAAAAAAGTAAAGGGAAGAAATTACAACAGGATTTAGCCTAAACTGTGGGCAAAAGACATGGTTCCCTGTCATTGCTATGCCTTGTTGACAATAAAAGAGCATTGATACTATTTACAGGAGTCGTGCCGGTCCTGCTTGTCTTGTGGATTGTTGCAGGCCTCTTGGGGCACTGAGGCCTTGACCAGGGCACACTCGAACACTATCACCATTTGTGGTGCTCCTCCTATACTTTGAGTGTTGATATGGTTCCCACCAGGAACAGAATTCTCTTCATTTACTATATAACATTAACTGAAATCAAAACATGGACAATACATGTCTTATGTAAGTAGATCAAGTATTTATCTACTTAGATATGTGTTTCTTTCCCTGGCATAGTATGGCTAATCCTACTGCATAGTATAGCTTTTTCCCTGGCATAGTATGGCTAATCCTACTGCTTTAACATGACATCCGGGCCCATATGCAATTCACTTTTTCACCTGAGTTTTCTCCTAGGTGATAATTTTAAACTTGTCAATAAAATGCCTTTTAAGCCACCAGAAAGCAAGAACATACTGAAAATAAATTTGATAGTACTTTTTTACCTACTTTTTGGTACTTTTTAAATTGAAAAGTACTGGAAAGTTATCTTAAATCGAAGATGAAAAATTATCTCCTAGGAGAAAACTCAGGTGAAAAAGTGAATTGCATATGGGCCCCTGTGTTTACATATTAGCTGTGTCTGTCCAGGACTGCTGAATGTCTGTGCTGACCCAGCTGAGAGATCAAATTACAGTTGTGATCACTTACAGATGAAAGGGAATTAGACAGGCTCTTCTCTCTAAAAAAACACAGGCCCATATGCAATTAACTTTTTCACCTGAGTTATCTCCTAGGAGATACTTTTCAACTTATCTTTAAACTAAATTTTTAGCAATTAGCGCTATTGGGGGCCGCAACGCGTACAAAAATACGCATTGCCGCATATCTATGCGTTCGTAATGCGGCAGCGCGTATTTTTGTATGTGTTGCGGCCCCCAATAGCGCTAATTACAGTCGGGAATGCAGAAAAAGCTACGCGTGGCCAGTCCTGACGGGCCTGTCGGCAAAAACTAAACTAGCTGGCAGCGGGAGACCAGAGGATTAGTGAGTGGCTGCGAGGGCACAGGACTGCTGCAGGGGGCTGGTAGAAGCCCCAGGTGAGTAAAACTGATTTTTTTTTCTGACTTAAGTGTCTCTTTAAACTAACTTTTCAGCGTTTTAAAATTGATAATGTACCCAAAAGTTGGTGAAAAAGTACAATCAAATTTATTTAGAGTATTTTTTTGCTTGCTGGTGACTTAAAAGGCATTTTATGACAAGTTGTGAATTGCATATGGGCCAGGGTGCATTACTCTCGGTTTTCCTTGTGTCCTGTGCAACAGTTCAGGTCCACTTAAACCAACTAAAACTCCATTTAAACCCATGCTACGGTAAGCTGCTCAGGCTGCAAGCTAGAGGGAGAAGTACAATAGCCTAGATAAAATACAGATAGTACAGTTCCACCCCAAACAAATGCACAATATGATACAAATCACAGATTTTCCTAGTCGCGGATACAAAGTGAAGACATAATTCAGTGATCCGTTTCACAAAAAGGACTGCCTGACACGTGTTTCACGGTCAGAAGCCACTTCCTCAGAGGCACACAATGTGGATAAATATCAGCTCAGGTCGCAAGATGAATAACGACCCGCAGTCTGTGATGTTATGTAAAGAGCTATCTACGACGAGTCCATGCTGGCACGTCATAGAGGAAGTTACGTTTAAAAATGACTTTCAAGATATAATATATCTTGAAAATACTTTCATGTGAGACAATGTATACTCTATACTTTTGGTCCAAGCACTTAGTAGTATTGTAATTTGCTTTATCAATGCTAGCTGATCTTGCTGGCAGTAATTTCATGCAAACATGCATGTGGCTTACTGATTTCATTTGCTGCGTATGCCCATGCGAATAGTTTTACAAACTCTTGTAGGTCATTAATTCTATTACTTTAGTACTTTGACCCCTGTGAAAATAAACTTTGTCCTAATCGACAAGCAGCCAAACCAAACTAACATAAATGAAAATGTCTCCTATCTTCTGTTCTTAATTCACCTCTCCTAACCCCACGCTCAGTATAAATATATAAAACGATGAAAATGATTTTATGGTTTCCAAAGTCTCGGCTGTACGAGAAGCTTAAAATTTATCTTGCTAGCAAATGAAAGAATGTCTCGTGAATGCTTCAATGACTCTTATAATAACAGGGATCGGCTTGCTCTGTCACTAGGGCAGAAAAGTACAGCGAGCAAAGACAAACATACAGAAGTTGTGTACACAATGTAAAATAGCAATGTGCGCATTCGATAGCACCAGGACAAACAGCGAAGCGCGTTAGCTACGTTTAGGTCTGTCAAAGTTATTAAAAAAGAAAAAAAGATGTTGGAACTGTAATTTTTCTAAGCAAAATGTCAATTTTGATAACCAGAACACAGAGTACAGAAGCCCGGGCCTCTCTTTTAGATCCTAGACTTTTTCCTTTAAGATGTTATGATTGGCAAAGGAGCTGATGGACTAAATGTTTTAAAAAGAAAATTAAAAGACACTTGATAGGAGACATGCTGAATTGCGGGCGATGAAATCAGGCCAGGTTGCATATTTATATATACGTTCGGAAAGGAAAAGCCAAATTGTGGATTTGTCAGTTTTCCAAGCTTTGTCTTGAGGGAATGAACAGTGAAAGGGATTCTTGGTGGTCTGCAAACAGCATCTTGTTTCATTTGAAGGAGAAATTATTACGTTCCACTTTAAAAAAAAAAAAATTGTGTGTATATTTTATTTTAAATTACGACCAACAGAAAGCCTATTAAATGTGATCTATAGCACAAACATGCTCATTTACTTTTTTTTTTTTTTACTGAATTTTCAGTAGCGTTTAGATAGGAGAGATGTTGAAATATATTTTGATAATATGTTCAAACGTGAAAGTAAATTGAGGTTACAATAAACAGAGAGGGATGAAATTACAAGGAGGAAGAGGGCAACAAAATCTAATCTTGGCAAAGCCAATATTTTACTTAATTTGAAAAAGGAGAAAAAATAAAAAAAAAATTGCAATGGGGAAATCAGCATAATAAAAGAGCCTGTGTTCATACAGACCAATTTAGCTGAGATTTCTCATATACAACAATCATTTACTTTGAAAGGTGTGTTAGATGAGGACAAGAAGGGGGGCTTTTTTATTGGGCGATATGCATGTCATTTATCAATATAGGCTTTGGTATCGTTGGAAATGTTCATTTCTGATTTCCGCCAATGCCGACTTTCTGATTTCCAATTTTCCATTTTCCAGATTTCCGAGTATTGTGTTAGTATTTTTCCATCAGAGAATGCAAAAAATGAAAAAGAAAAAATCGAAAAATGGAAATCAGTCTTGTGATTGGTCAAAAATTACTGCGGTGATCCAAGTTTTGCAATATTCTGCATTCTCTGATTGGTCCAATGCTTCCGATTTCTGTGATTGGGGTAAAAGTACCGAGTTGCGGGAAAGTGGATTTACATGGAACACCCATTTCTGAATGCCAATTTCCTATCAGGAATGTTGAAATTTCAATTCCGTGGAACCTGAATGAGCATCCCTAGAAACAAGGAGCCTAGCCATCTGGAGGTGATAAGACCTATAAGACAGGGATGAGCTAAAATTTTCACCAAAGTAATTTTTTCTTGATGCAAAATTTTCACAAAAATATAATGGCGTTTAGGCAGTAAACACATTTTTGGAAAAATAAGAACTTTTTTGAAAATGTGTTTTCTCATGCCTATTGACTTCAATGCATTTAGGGAAAATGTGTTTTCGCATGAATGCCCAGAGATTTTTGCAGCTTGATGAGTTGTCCCAGAACTCACAGGAAACAAATAAAAAAGCCACTGGGGAAATACCAGGAGCCAACAGTGTGAACTACAATTAACACTTTATAGGATAAGGTTTAGGTCAGGCGTGCCCAACCTACGGCCCGCGGGCCATTTGTGGCCCGCGAAGCCAGTTTCTGTGGCCCGCGTGGTGTCTGCCCGTGGTGTCCTGCGGAGGGGAGAGGATCGGGTGGTATTGCGTAGTATCGGCAGGTATTGTGTCCCACGCATACACCAGCGTGTGCTTGTATTCAGCCCCGGGTAGCGCTGGGATAGTTAGAAAGCCTAGCTCATTGGCTACTGCAGGAACCTTCCTCCAATAGGAATCAGCCTAATTCCTATTGGAGGAAGGTTCCTGCAGTAACCAATGAGCGAGGCTTTCTAACTATCCCAGTGCTACCCGGGGCTGAATACGGAGCACACGCTGGTGTATGCGCGAGACGCAATACCACCCGATAGCACTTATGTCTGTGAGCAAACTTTCTCAGTGATGAAAAGGGCAAAAACTGGCTCACGTTCACGCATCACAGATGATCATCTTCATTTTGTATTAAGAATAAATGTTACAAATTTGGAGCCAAATATCCAGAAATTGGTTTCTGAAAGACAGCCGCAAACTTCTCATTAAGAAAATGTGCATCAAATGGTGAGTACAACAATTCTTATATTGTCGTTTTCTTTCCATTTCCAACACCATGTTAACTGTTACTAGAAAAACGTCAAAAGTTTTACATCAAAATTTTGTATGCATGTGTTCCGGCCCTCGAGATTCTTCTTGATTTGAAGTTCAGCCCTCGGGCCAAAAAAGGTTGAGCACCACTGGTTTAGGTGCTATACTCATGTTTTACTGATTGCTAGGAATTGCAATTACCTTCAATGCATGTGGAAAGTTCCAGCTTTCACTCGGGTTCGGTTGTCCACCCCTGGTGGTCACTCTTGAGGAATTTAGGCTTTCTGATGGAGGGAGTAAGCACAGGCAAACTCTTGAACATGAAGAAAACAAAAATTGCATCATTCCAACCAAGGTGTAAACAGACAATAACTAATTGGAGGAGGCGCCCAAAAAAAGAAAATATGTTAAAAATGTTAAAAGTAGGCCAACCTCTTCCTCTTCTTTTTTATTGTTTTGAGTACATTTTATCTTTCTAGGCATCTCCTCCCACCAGTTATCAGGAATTTTTGCTTATTTTCTCATTTGTGCAAAAATAAACAATTTTCACGCAAATTGAAAATGGCCATACTTGCCCATCACTACTGTAGGGGATTTTAGTACTCAATTCACAAGGAGACAGAAGTATTTACAATAGTACATTTATTTAATAGGTTTTCTCCTCAATGCCCCTACTCAGCTACCCCAAATAGTTCCATATTCCTGCTTGATTTCCTATTCCTATCTATGATGGCTATTTTTATGGTATGTCCAAACTCTTGCCACAAAAAAAAAAATCAAATCATTTCTGATGTTATAAAATTTCAATTACCTCATATTTTTGTGAAATCAGCTGTTAGTTCCTGCTTTGGGAAAAAGAAAAAGTTGACGTGTGGTCAGTCCAGTGCCTCAATGATCTCTTAGTTCTCATTTATTTATTAGTGCTATTTAATTATTTTTTTAAATGACACACTGAGCTTTAATATCTCATGTAACTCATAAAAACCTGTTCACTAAATGGAAAATCTATACACATTATGATTGCTTATTCACTATTTACAACTAAAAACATCCTTTCCACCTTCAACAAGTGGTCAAGCTACATTAGGAAGGGTTCAGGACCTAACTGTCCCCATGTGACACTGGTAGAGGGAATACACTCCCAGTGAGAAACCCCTTGATCATGGTTAGGCATAATGCTTTAGGAAAGTTGTCCTCCTTTTTTGTTAGAAAAACTCTAAAAAGTGTTCATCATCAGTCCATGCTGGAGGATATGCATAGTGGTATTAGAGTCCAGTCTCTGAGCCACTCCGTATCCCCAACACATGTTTGTTAAAGTGACCCAAGCACCATTTTGGGCACCCAGGGCATCTAAATAGCACATTAAACATGCATGCCAACAGTGTGGCTCATTATTTTAAAAAAAACGTACAAATTTTACCTCTTTTTACATTTTAAAGTTTAGCAGATTACATTATTACCCTACTACCGAGGCCTGCCCGACCACCAAAATTTCAGGCAGATAAGGATTGATGTAATCATTTTATTTCACTCATTTACACAGAGCAAACAAAAGCTTTCATCATCATCAGCAGGGAGGGTGGAGAGTTAGGACACTATGTTTCAAAGAGTTTTGAGAAGACACAGATGCTATCTTTACAGATTTCCCTGGATAAATAATGGGCAGCTAGAAGGGGAGGGGGAAACATGGCAGCTCCTGTAGCTATTAGAAACTAGGACAAACTGCAGAAATAAAATTGTGCTTTGTTCCCTTTAAAATAATCTTCCACTGAGTCTTAATGGGTCCCTGTAATGACCACACCTCTAGGTGGTGGAAGTGCAGGCATACACCTCAGAGGTATTCAGAGAGGGAGAGGGCCAGGATCACCAAAATTCTTTTCTAATTTACTGGGGGTCTACTCAGAGTCAGGGCTCATCTTCATATCATTTTAAAAGACACACAGAGGCTTATATAAGTAAGCCTGCTTGTAATTGGAGTTTCATGGCTGCAACCTGAACTATATATTACATGTATAGTAAAGATTAACATTAGGCTGTAAGATTTACAACAGGGTATTTTATCAGCTTCTGTATGTTCATTAAAGATTTCCTGCCAGGAGCTGTGAGGGTCACACATCTCTCTTAACCAACATTTTATATAGGAAAAGGAGATCTCCCATTTGTTGTCCTTTTGCAAAATTCGCAGTTACAAAGTCTTAATACAAACACTAAAACGTAGTTCTCAAAGTATGCTTTGGGTAGAGCAATCTCTATAAAGTTTCTGAAAGTAGCTGCTACGTTCACACTTTAAATGGCAAATTATTTTCAACATTTGAGTTCTGGCAAATAGAGACTTTATAGGTTATGTGGGCTTTGTGTTAAACCAGTAATACCATGGTACAAAAATGCAAAAAGGACAGGTACAAAAATAAACGGCAAAAATGTCAAGAACATTAGCAGAATGTGGAATGTGATCTTGTTGTTATATATTTAAGATAAAGTGAGAGAGAGAGCAATAAATATAAATGTATATACAGTAAAACTTTGGATTGAGAGTAACTTGGTTTGAGAGCAACTTGGTTTGAGAGCGATTTGCAATACAAGCAAACATTTTTGTGAAATCTTGACTTGATATACAAGCAACAAAAAGTATACATGCGTCACTTTATCACAACTTAGCAGATAGTTCTTCTACCTTTGGCACTGCAGGATTGCACTTAATCTAAGTGTAGAGACTGTACAAAGTCATATTTCCATGAAATCCTCAAAAGTAACTGCCATTGGATAAGTTCCTTGTTGAAGCCACACAAAAAAAAAAAGGTTGGGGCAAACCAACAGATGGCAATAATTCTGTAATGCTAGGTACACACAATGTGTTTTTTCGGTCTATGTTCCGTCCAATCGATTCTCTGCTCGATTTCCAGCTTGTTTCTTTTATCTTTTCTTATCAATTTCCATTCACTTCTATGAGAAATTGACCAGAAAACGATCAGAAATAATATCGGACATGATGTAATTTATCTATCAGGAAGCAGAGAAAAAGATCTCACATTGCACCAAATTACCAATGTATCAAAAATATATATATATGTTTATTAGTATCAAAATACAACAGCTACACATAACAAGTCTGATAAAACCATAATATCACCGTACATAAAAAGTGGGGGGGACAAAGACAATCTAAAAATTGGAATAAAAACACCCTATAATAAGGGTGGGGTGGCTGCAAGAAAAAGATCAGGGCGGTATGGGGCTAGCAGTAATGTAGTGAATATGGGCGGCAAAATATATATCTCTCCACGCTCAAAAAAATCAAAAATCAAATATAAGGGGGTAATAGCTGTGGACATGCATACATCAAGGGATCAATTGTACTTATTATGTGTAGCTGTTGTTTGATACTAATAAACATATATATATTTTTGATACATTGGTAATTTGGTGCATTGTGAGATCTTTTTCTCTGCTTCCTGATACTAGTGTTTTGCTCTAGACACGCACATTTTGTCCATTATTATTTTATAGTATATATTTTTTTGCAGTGCTCTCTGGGTATTTTCCTTGTTCTTTGGTAAGTTATCTAACAAACCATCTATCTGCCAAAAAAAGTATGGTGTGCACCTAGCATAAGTAATAGTGAAAGTCTTGTTTACATGTTTATTTTACACTATTTTAGTATACCTGTTTTTGGATTGTGTAACAAATCAACTGGGTAATCGATAAACTCTTAAGGGGAAATTTGCTTTGATATCGGAGTGCTTTGAATTGCAAGCATGTTTCCGGAACGAATTATGCTCGCAAACCAAGGTTCCACTGTATTTATCTATATTACACACAGCGCTATACTATAAAAGGGGCGCTCTCTCATCTGAACTTCAGAACTTCGTGCGCCTTTTTATACATACTCCCCACAAAAAGCCTTAGTTATCAAAGACCTGGATTTTGTATGGTGTAGGCAATGTACATATGTTTACATGCATCTCTCTGCCGTTTTGCTGGACAACTTGAATTATATTTATATATGTTAAAAATGAGTTTAGTTGAAATATTGATTTTAATTCCACTTATAAACAAATATGTAGTTATTCCATTCTATCAGTACTAATATAAATGGCACAATCATAATCTAAAGCCAAATTTGTAAAATTGATTTGAGTTTTATGCTAAAGGCGACTAAGAGCATTGGTATGCATGTGTAGCTTTCAGCATAGTATGATTATTCCAAACACAACCTTACACATATTTTATTTTGTATATAAACACAGAATAATTATTTGTGATGATACCATTGAGAATACTAGGATGCACCAATTAAACACTGCATGAATATTTAATAAGATAATTAATTTTAATCTCCATATTCCCTCTTGACATTGCTATAGGCAGTCTTGCATAGATCTGGTCTATGGAATAAATGAGCAAGCTATCTTTCAACCAATAGGTTGGTGATTTCCCTTTATTCTGTTCATTCTGTATTTTATGACTAGGTCGGGTTTTAATGGTCTTTATTAGACAATAATAGTTATTGGCTGGAAAATGGTGAAAGTAAACTTTCCATAATTTTGAGCTTTATGTCATTAAACAATATATTATTATTAATATTGTCCTTTATTTGCAATGCAGCAAAGTTTAATGCAACCATGTACTATAATATAGTATGTTATCCTGCATTAAAACAGAAACTTTTCCATATTGCTTTGCAAAGTACAACAAACATGTCACACTTCCCCTAGTCAGCAGAGCTCCTTTCTGATGACCTTATGATATTACTATCTAGAGCAGTGTTCCTCAAACAAGGCCCGAGGGCCGAATGTGGCCTCCTGAGGCTTTTTTACTGGCCCCATACCACACAAAATGTATTACTTATAGATGCGGTCAGCTACATCTGTAAATATTGGTGGTCCACATATAGAATAGCAGTGCTGGCAGCACCAATCCACATGGAAGCCAGAAAACAGTAATTCTCTGGTTTCCAATCAAATTCCACATCAGATGAAACTGCTGTCCAATTGGACTGCAGGTTGTCACCTGGGTATGCTTCACTGTCTGGCCCACAAAGACTTCTACATCATTTTATGTATACTCCGGCCCCCTAGCAGTCTGAAGTATGTTGACCCGACCCTCGACCCAAAACGTTTGGGGACCCCTGATCTAGAGTTTTGAATTAGGATGATACCATTTATTGGCTAACCTAAAAGAAAAAGAGTAAGCTTTTAGGCAGCTAACAAGCCTTCTTCATACCCTATTCCTGTATGCATACTTATTGTCTTTCAAAATAGCCAATAAGTTAGATCATCCTGATTCAAAACATCCTTCCTTTATTATGGCTATGGCTAACTCAGTACAATATGCTATTTCTATTACTATCTGGCACAATAACTGTACTGCATTTTTTGGTGGAAGTAAGAGGACATCTGAATGGTGAAAATACAAACTCCATGCAGATACTGATATATCCTAGAGTGAAGCCTTGTACCCATGTATAAGGACTGTCACTCGGCAGAGATCTAGACTTAAAGAGACACTGAAGCGAAAAAAAAATGATATCATTAATTGGTTGTGTAGTACAGATAATTACTAGAAGGTTAGTAACAAAGAAAATATTCTCCTATTTTTATTTTCAGTTAAATAGTATGTTTTATAACTATTGCATCATTCTTTAATATTTGCAGTTTACACACTACTCAGCTTTATTTTTCAGAGCAGTCTTGTAAACTATTGACCTGTCCTCTGGCAGAGAAAAAGAAAATTCTTCACTGACAGTTGAGATAATGAACTTCAGAAGACAGAGGTGTGACTTTGAAAGTAGTGGAGCTTAATGACTTTTTTGCATAGAGGTAACAACTGGAGTTTTTTAACTCTTTCTGTACTGGAAACAATTAGACTTATGTCTTTGATCCGAATGTTTTATTTCTTTGCTATACTACACATACAAATCATTATATCATATTTTTTTCTGCTTCATTGTCACTTTAATTAGGGTAGGGATGTTCGGCAATACCCAGATTCCAGAATTTCCACGGCGCCACTGCCAATTTTCATTTTTACGATTTCCTATTTTTAGGGCTTGTTCACACCTAGAGCGTTTTGCGCTTTTTTTTTTTAAGCGCCGGTGATTTTTGAAATCACCCCCTAAAATCGCTTGTACAATGATTCCCAATGAGAGTGTTCACATCTGAGTGGTTTGTTTTCTATCCGCTCAGCAAAGCGCTGCCCGTACCAATTTTAGGGCGATTTTCTTATAATGGCGTCAGGGAGTGAAAAAACAAATCACTCTGCTAAAGCGCTTTGAAAAGTGCTTTACAAAAAACTGAAGCGCGCAGATAGGCGCTTAGATGGGGAAGAAAACTCACTCACAAAATCGAAAATCGCTAGCGTCAGCTATTTCGACTTATTTTAGATGTAAACAAAGCCTTAAGGAGTATTTTATTAGCCATTTTTTTCATCAGAGAATGCATCCTGTGATTGGACTAAAACGACTATGGTGATCTGATTTATGCAGAAAAATTCTGCATTCTCTGATTGATTCAAAGCTGACAAATTATGTGATTGAGCTAAAATTACAGAGTTGCAGTAAATTGGATTTCCACGGAATTTCGATTTTCGTATTCCAATTTCCGTAATGCCGATTTCAATGTCAATTCCATGGAGTCCAAATGAGCATCCCTAGACTCAATGCCTTGGGGAACCATGTAGGGCCAATGCAGCACAAAAGCTAAAGGCGAGCAACCTTTTTCTGTAGCTATGTGGGTGAGGGGAGGGGCAATGGTGCAATGCACGAGGAACGTCACGGAGCAAGTGGGTTGAGTGGGGAGAACAATGCCTAAATCAGCACCCAGCTGATCCACTAGGTGGATTGCTCGTCGACATGCTGAGGAGGATCAGGGGCCACTAAACACATGCTAGATTCTCATCAGAGTCTAACCTAGAGTGTGTACATCGGCGTAACTAGAGGGCAGCAGCACTTGAGATTGCAGGGGACTCAGAGCTGTGGGGGTATCCCTACTACTAACCATTCCTCCCATACAGGGGACTATATTTCAAATCAGGTGTTTTGGGGCTACGCTTGGGTGTGAAGACCATCAGGGCCACACTTGTTTTATGACCTTTGTGAGATGGGCCCAAGCCTGTGAAAGGCACCACGGGGAGGCATGGTAGGGGGTGGTTTAAACATTGGGGGGCCCAATCAAAGTTCCGCAGGGGGCCCCCATGAACTGTACTTACACCACTGAGTGTGTACAAGGCTTTAGACCATTGTTATGATACAGAGTTACTAGGTGATCTGGGTTCTGAAGGTAGTTGGTAGAGCAGTCAAGGAACCACAAAAACACATGAATTGGACTTTATTTCATCTAGGAATAAATATTAGGTTTGCTCAGGGTTAACACTTTTCTTTCTGCAGTGCCCAGAATTGAGCTTTAACATTCAGCTGCAGCCTGTCATCTCACTGGTATGGAAAGTTTTCATTGTGAAACTTTGAGTGTTAATATTTTAATATGAGTATGTAAAATGAACTTTGGGGCATGGTGGGAAAGAAAGTAATTTTCTTGATTTAAATGTCAAGGTGATTTATGACTAATTGGTTACTGAAACACAGTTCTAAAATGCAAATGTTAATTCGTGTATTGATTAGAGGGGATGACATAAAATGCATGATTAAGAACGGTTTCCTTGAGTGTTGCTTATAAAAGCTAGATGAAAGCGTGTGATCTGCACGGAGTGACTAGTCAGGTTCACTTATCAGTTAAATCCGGGCACAGAACAAAATATAGCATGGAGTAGCTTGAAAATGTAATTTCTGAAATGCAATGTTTCTGTCTGTAACACGGCTTTTGCAGTTAAAGAGGAACTGTAACCAGGGATTGAACTTCATTCCCAATCAGTAGCTGATACTCCTTTTCCAATGAAAATGTTTTATCTTTCTCAAATAGATCATCAGGGGGTTCTGTATGGCTAATATTGTGGTCAAACCCCTCCCACAATGTGATGTCAGGACCTAGGTCCTGACAGTTTCCTGTCTCTGAGCTTTATTGCATTGTGGCAAATAACAGCAGTTTCCAACTGCCAAGCAACCAGTATCTTCCTCTGTGCATATGTATAGCAATAAAAAAACAACAACCTTTTATCCTATTGCATTGTTAGTGGGAGTGGTTATAGAAAATGGCTGTTGGAGCTGTCTCTTCCATCACCCCTCTACCACTACCGGCTCCCTGTGCCGATCTGCATACCCTACCAGGCTAGGGAGGGCACACTTAACCAGCTGCAGAAAATTATTAGCAGTAGACCACAAATGAAGCCCTAACAGCAGTTAAATGGAGGGCCCCTAGTGGGCTCTTCTGATCCAGGCAGCCCAATGCAGTTGCAAACTCTGCACCTCCTATTGCTCCACCACTGGGCTGCTGCCTGGCTGTACATCATCATTCTGATCAAATTGCTTAGAGATGTGGTACAGGGCTTTAACCACTTCAGCCTTCAGTCGTTTTCACTTTATGCATCCGAGCAATGTTCACCTCCCATTCATTAGCCTATAACCTTATCACTACTTATCACAATGAACTGATCTATATCTTGTTTTTTCCACCATCCAATTAGGCTTTCTTTGGGTGGTTTTGCTAAGAGCCACTTTACTGTAATTGCATTGTAACAGGAAGAATAAGAAAAAATCAGAAAAAATCATTATTTCTCAGTTTTCAGCCATTATAGTTTTAAAATAATACACGCCTCCATAATTAAAACTCATGTATTGTATTTTCCCATTTGTCATGGTTATTACACCATTTAAATTATGTCCCTGTCACAATGTATGGCGACAATATTATATTTGGAAATAAAGGTACATTTTTTCCATTTTGCATCCATCACAAGTTTAAAGTTAAAAAAAACATAGAAATATTTCATCTTTACATTGATATTTAAAAAGTTTAGACCCTTAGGTAAATATTTACATGTTTTTTTTATTGTAATGTTTTTTTTATATTAAACATTTTATTTGGGTATTTTTAGGAGGGTGGGATGTAAACAGTTTTTTTTTTTTTTGTAAATATGTGTTGATTTTTATTTTTATTTTTTACATTAAGTTGTTGTTTTATTTTTGGCCACAAGATGGCATGAGTTTGTTTACATGACGTCACTCTAAGCTTAACATATACGCTTAGAGGGACGCATGGGGACGCAAGAGCCAGAAAAAGCGAAGCTTCCGAGAAAAGCTGTCGCTTTTTCTGTGGGGGAGAGGAATCAGTGATCCGGCACCATAGCCCGATTCATTGATTCCTGGGCTAACGGTCCACGGCCAGGAGCGTGCGTGCACACGTGAGATCGGCCGTGGTAGCGTGCGGACGTGCACATAGCGAAAGTGGTTAAAAAGGTTGCTGTTTTGTCTGAAATAATTAAACAACCAATTAATCCCCAACCCAAGCTATGTTTGTCAAGTGTTCCGAATGAAGGAAAATTATCTACGCTTGAACGTATTATCATATGACATACTATGTTTTTAGCTCGTAAAGCTATCACCTCGATCTGGCACTCTCCCAAGGTTCCAACAGTGGCTGCTTGGGTTACAAGTATAAATAAAATCCCTTTGTTATATTAAACTGGTATATACACATAGAGGTTGTGCACCTAAGTTCCAGAAGGTGTGTGTAACGATTGTGGGATATCTCCGTGTTCAGCGCACAAAGATGTGCGCTGACACTGCGGAGGTCCTCCACAAGCGTGTCAAGATACTAGAACCCAGCTTTTGGTGCAAGCACCAGTAGAGGGAAATTCCTGTCGGCAGAGGGCGCTGGGGAGCGCAGAGGAACCAATCCCCTGCACCTCCACAAATGCCAGACAGGAATTGCACGAAGCGCAGAACACAATCGCAAGAGAAGCGATTGCGAATGAGAACGAGCAAAGGGACAGGTTGTATGTGTGTGCGCCAATCTAGTCGCCACCCCGCGACCGCGCACACACAACAGCAGGTGCGAAACAGAAACGTAACCGCCAAGAACGGCGATTGCCAGAAGTGACACAAGGCAGATCAGAACAGAATACGAGGGTAGCAAAGGCACAGCAAATACAATGAGAATATACGGAAAATAATAAACGCTAGCTAACCGCGAACACCGCACTCATTCGCAACAGTGCACGCGGTTATGCGCGGTCTCCACGTGATAAGCACAATAGAGACAAGCACGCCTAACTAACCATCAACAGACAAACACGAAACAAAGAACGTGAACGCTTGCTTAACGGTTACCTCATCGAGCCTACAGCAAGCGCCCGTATCAGACAAGACAGACAAACGAGAAACAGGAACTAGGCAGAAAGGATCCACCGCTCTTCCGCCAGAGCAAGTGTGATCCAAGCAGGAACACAGATCAGAAAGATCCACAGCCGCTAACGCTAGCGGCTAGTGCGATCTAAACAAGACAGATCAGATGAGGTAGCCGGTAGCAACCGCTGCTCCAGCTTACACTCCAGGAACTCAGATCAGAAGGATCCACAGCCGCTACCGCTAGAGGCTAGTGAGATCCAAACAAGACAGAGCGATTCGCTATCAACCGCCGCTGGTGACAGCGCAATCGCGACAGACAAGACAAGACAGAATAGGCAGTACAAATTATACACAAACTGACTGCACTAACTAGGAATGCAAGGAGCACTCCCCAAGAATTAACTATACTAAGATAGCAGTGGCTGACACTCCAGGTGAGTCCAGCAGGAACAAACCTCTATGAGCAGCGAAGCATTGTGGGACACACATACTACTTATAGTACACGCCTCCAATGAATGTGGCCAGGCAATTTGCATGACAACGTATGCAAATTCCTCAGCAAGCACAAGCTGCAAAACTGACAGAAGGTCTACTTTCCAGAGTCCTGCAGCATGCAGACCTGAATAATGATCAAAAGGCTGCCTGCCTGCGCAGGCAGCTGAGCGGATCGTTACAGTACCCCCCCCTCTAGGGACGAATTCCAGACGTCTTTCAAAACTGGCGTTACCAAAAAACTCTAACTGAAGACTCATGAAGGTCGGGGCAGCCCGACAAGGTCCAATTCCAGAGTCAGTCCACCCGAAACCGACCTCATCGGAAACAGAAGCCACCGAAACATGCCCATCAGTACTACCAGTCTTAGCGTAACACCCATCAGGACTGTGGATACCAGAGAAAAAGCCATCGACACCCTCCAGACAATACCCACCACCTTCCAAGGAGCGTCCGAAAATACCAAACCTGCCACAATACCTGTTCGAAGTGTCCCTTACAACACAAAAGCCACCATTGATCTTATCCAGGGGACCAAGCAAAATCTCTCCCGGAATCTCCCAGAACCTTTTGAAGCTCCACAGAGATCCCAAGAGGGCAGAACAATCACCAGGCTCACATGGAGAATTACCAAGAACCCCCATGGAACCAATGACAATTCCGGATTCAGAATTACGAGGACACCCATCAAGATCAAGACTTTCAGGGACCACTTCTGGGCATGCAAGCAGGCAGGCTAAATCAGAGCATGTCTCCACCAAGGAAGCATCTGAGTACGCTGGTAACCGAGGCACACTTGGGCTTTCTGGGTCACAGAGCACACTGGGGTACACCAGCACAGGAGAAACCTCAGTACATGTCGGGGAACTGCCAGCCTCAGAGTCCGGCACGACAAGACCAAAACCAGTACCGGACAGAGAATCATCATGAGTGGAGGTCACAGGCACTGGACTTTCACAAGAAGACTCGGATACAAATTCAGAAATTTCTGTGACAATAATATCATCATTGACTACATATGAGTGAAGCTCCATCAGAGCTGAAAAGGTAGCCAGCAAGGCAGCAATGCCTACGGAAGAGGGTAACACCTCAGAAGGACTTGGGGGGCAGGAGACATCTCCTACAAGTTCTGCACCCTTTGGGAGGAACTCGGAGACCTCCAGAACATCTTTTTTCAAGTTTTCTCGGAAGGATTCTGAACTATCCATGTTACAGGGCAAAACTGGAACTTTATTTTGTGGACAGGGCAGATGTCCCAGGAATGGTTCCACCATAACCTGAGACTGGATCTCATCATCATGAGGGGAATGTGCAGGTATATTTACTGGAACACACACTGACTCCCTAAATTCATTCTCACTGTACCCAGAATTCTGTGTGGCAGTCAAACTAGCTTGTAACTCCAAAACTGCAGAAAAACAGGTGAGTATAGTGGCAATACCTAGACGAGCCTCTAGGGACACTGCAGGAGACTCTAAACAAGGCCATCTTAACTCATCCAGAGTACAGGGTGCAGAATCAGCACTTTCCTCAGAACAAGAAAGGGACTCACAAATGTCAGTGTGATTGGACATCATATTGTTATTCATGGTACAGGGCAGGCTCAGAGAAACTTTCTCTGGACCCAGCAGAGATGTTTCAGAGTCAGATTCGCAAAACCGAAGCGCTGTCTCACTCTTAGATTCGGCTAACAATGTCAAATCCGAGGAGCCAGAACGCAAAACCTGCGAATCCAAGATCGCTTTAGGTTGTGAAACTGACGCTTCCATAGCGCAAATCTCCGCGATCTGCGGAGCAGACTGCAAGGCATCTAGGGTCGAAACACTGGAGCAATTGTCCCCAGGCAACGGACCCTTACAGGTGTGAACAGGGTGAGACAGAGACTCATCTGCAGAAGAAATAGCGACATCAACAGAATAAACTTTATTAGGCATATTAATTTCACTTTTGATGCTGCATAGTTTAGGAATTTTTCCCATAGCAGGATCATAGATGGAAGATCTTAAAGATCTGTTCTTAGATGACAAGGGATCCCACATATCTTTGAGAAAACTGGCACATTCATGTTGATCACAATCTGCAGGAACATCTGAGAAACAGGCATTACATCGCATAGATTCAAACTTCACGCAATCAGGAGAGAATCTTTCAAGATTCGCACAAGAATCAACCACAGTAGTGCACCCATTCATGTCAGGTCGCACAATATCTAGACTCACATGCTTTACCCCAGAAAGGCAGGAACAATCATCCGATAACGATGTCTCTTTATTGAAGTTAATTGATTGGTGTGTGTGCAATTCATCCAAAATCGTCTGCCACACATAAGTCACCGGATTCACAAAACATTCATCACACTCATCAGAGTCAATCAAAGCGTACACCGAATCAAGACAAGCATAAAGAATCTCTGCGCTTTTTGCGATGTAAAAATCGCAAAACGCCTTCCAATCAATCTCGAACTCCTCAATTAATGCTCCAATATCCCATGGAGCAAATGGGGGTTCAAACAACTCTGTTTCCAAGAAACCCTCATAAGGGTTGGGGTCAGGAACATGCAAAGACTTTCTCACTCCTTTAATATAGAAAATAATTCTGCCTATCAAAGGATCCACAAATGCCCTTTCTTGGGGTAATGAAACCTGAGACTGAGAAATTTCAGACTTTACAGACACAATTTTTTTATTTGTAGTTGCTATGGGCAACGGATTTTTCAGCTGAGAAGTCTTCCTTTTTTTCCTGCTTTTAGTCCTTGCTGCTTTAGGTGGATGCTGTTTAGACACAGGGGAATAGTTACTGCATTCATTTTCAAACTGAATGGTTTTGCATGAAGTAGGTAGAGCAGCTGACTCATTAGCAACTACACACTCATACAGGGCAGGTGGCAAGCAAGGCAACTCAAACCAGTAGGAGAATGTAAATGTAAGAAACTGATATAGATTATCATTCCAAGAATTGTCTTGCAAGATTTCATGAGCCCATACAAACAGATCATCTTTCAAAAGCACATAAGCTAATTGGAGAGCAGACGTGGACGGATCAGTAATTTGAAATGTAGGATTCAGACAAAATTTTACGCATTCAGAGAGAAAATCCTCTTTCGTCTCTGAATTTAATATTTTGAAACTCTTAAAGACACAGGAACCATACTCAGCAAAATCGTACAAATCAGAAATTCCCTCTACACTGGGGTTTTGGGTTGGGCTGCTCATAATGTAACGATTGTGGGATATCTCCGTGTTCAGCGCACAAAGATGTGCGCTGACACTGCGGAGGTCCTCCACAAGCGTGTCAAGATACTAGAACCCAGCTTTTGGTGCAAGCACCAGTAGAGGGAAATTCCTGTCGGCAGAGGGCGCTGGGGAGCGCAGAGGAACCAATCCCCTGCACCTCCACAAATGCCAGACAGGAATTGCACGAAGCGCAGAACACAATCGCAAGAGAAGCGATTGCGAATGAGAACGAGCAAAGGGACAGGTTGTATGTGTGTGCGCCAATCTAGTCGCCACCCCGCGACCGCGCACACACAACAGCAGGTGCGAAACAGAAACGTAACCGCCAAGAACGGCGATTGCCAGAAGTGACACAAGGCAGATCAGAACAGAATACGAGGGTAGCAAAGGCACAGCAAATACAATGAGAATATACGGAAAATAATAAACGCTAGCTAACCGCGAACACCGCACTCATTCGCAACAGTGCACGCGGTTATGCGCGGTCTCCACGTGATAAGCACAATAGAGACAAGCACGCCTAACTAACCATCAACAGACAAACACGAAACAAAGAACGTGAACGCTTGCTTAACGGTTACCTCATCGAGCCTACAGCAAGCGCCCGTATCAGACAAGACAGACAAACGAGAAACAGGAACTAGGCAGAAAGGATCCACCGCTCTTCCGCCAGAGCAAGTGTGATCCAAGCAGGAACACAGATCAGAAAGATCCACAGCCGCTAACGCTAGCGGCTAGTGCGATCTAAACAAGACAGATCAGATGAGGTAGCCGGTAGCAACCGCTGCTCCAGCTTACACTCCAGGAACTCAGATCAGAAGGATCCACAGCCGCTACCGCTAGAGGCTAGTGAGATCCAAACAAGACAGAGCGATTCGCTATCAACCGCCGCTGGTGACAGCGCAATCGCGACAGACAAGACAAGACAGAATAGGCAGTACAAATTATACACAAACTGACTGCACTAACTAGGAATGCAAGGAGCACTCCCCAAGAATTAACTATACTAAGATAGCAGTGGCTGACACTCCAGGTGAGTCCAGCAGGAACAAACCTCTATGAGCAGCGAAGCATTGTGGGACACACATACTACTTATAGTACACGCCTCCAATGAATGTGGCCAGGCAATTTGCATGACAACGTATGCAAATTCCTCAGCAAGCACAAGCTGCAAAACTGACAGAAGGTCTACTTTCCAGAGTCCTGCAGCATGCAGACCTGAATAATGATCAAAAGGCTGCCTGCCTGCGCAGGCAGCTGAGCGGATCGTTACAGTGTGGCTATCCTGGATGGAGTCTCCCCTTACTCTCCCCACCAATTAAATCTAGAATAACTGGGCCGGCCATGTACGTTTCCAATGACAAAGCTCCTATTCTTCCGTGACACCCCCTACGGCCCTAATAATATTTGCTTGAAATATTTATCTTCACAAAAAAAAGTATTTTATAAGCAGAACGTGGAAAGTCTATTGTTTTCATTCAGATCCTGTCTGGTAGCTTTGCAATGAAAGCATAATTAAGAGACATATCTGGCATATGTGTAAATACAGCTGTCCCTGTGCACGTGTGGAATTATTAATTAATCTGAATATGGTAACAAGATCTACCCATAAAGTTAAATACAAAAACAAGGTCTATTTAACATTAATTGGCTGGGCATTTATTAAACCTTTCCATGAATATTAACAAAGGTTAAACACACACTGGGAGGTAGAAGTTTGGAGAAAGAATTACAGGTATTTTTAATTTGGTTGAAAAAGGTACATTTATAATGCTCACAAGTAAAGATATTTTAAATTAGTATGTGCTTTGTAGATTTAGCATGCCTAAAGAGCCAAAAATCCACTTTCATTAAGTACAACAAATGAGACACATTATTCAAAGTCATTTAACGTACTTAGTGTTGTCATTTTAACATATAGTGAAAATATGGCACAGCAAAGAGGTCATATTAATTTATTCTAAAATGAATGATTATACATGAATTACTTCAATCAGCAAATTCTGCCTAGCACATACCATTTATTCTTCCTTGTGAACTGTGATGCCACCACAATTATTTTTAATTCAGGATAAAGACTCCGGGACTTCAACCTACAAAAGTGTCCTTGCCCCTATTTCACCACTTTTCTTAAGTATATATGTATGTGTGGGAAGTGGGATTTGCATATCTTACGATATTTCATATAAAACATGAATGAAATGCAAGGACCTTTCCTTGTAGTTACTCAAATAAATCAAGAGGATTTGGATACACTGTGAAGTTTACAATGCAAAGGGACTTAAAGAGAAACTCCAACCAAGAATTAAACTTTATCCCAATCAGTAGCTGATAGCCCCTTTTACATGAGAAATCTATTCCTTTTCACAAACAGACCATCAGAGGGCGCTGTATGACTGATATTGTAGTGAAACCCCTCCCACAGGAAACTCTGAGGACCGTGGTACTCCTGGCAGTTTTCTGTCTGTGAACCTTGTTACATTGTGGGAAATAGCTGTTTACAGCTGTTTCCAACTGCCAAAAAAACATGCAGCAGTTACATCACCTGCCAACAGTAAAAATGTCACCATGTAATACATGTTATAATGTAAATCAGGGATTTAAAAGATTTTACAATGGTCAAACACTGACTAAATCATTTATACATAATTATAGTAAAAATAAAGCACTTTTTAATTACATTATTTTCACTGGAGTTCCTCTTTAAAATAGCCATACATCTAGCCACGATGGACAGATTCGACCAAGAGACAAATCTTTCTCTAATTGAATCTGATTAAAGAGAAATCTGTTGGCTGCCCATACACCGCAGGCCAATTCCCGATCAATTTCATGCTGAAATCGATCAGCAATCGGCCTTGTGACGCCGCATCTGGCTGCCTTGCCGACCCAACACTATACCCCTATTGTACTCCTGTACTTAATACAAATCGGCAGTGGAGCGTTATACATAACCTGATGCTGGCGGTGGAAAAGTCCTCCTCCTCAGTGGAAAAGCCTTGTACAGCCAATCACCATGTGGCTTCCATAGCTGCATGATGATTGGCTATATGGTGCTTGTATACTAAGGAGGAGTGAGGAGGGAGGACCTTCCCACCTCCAGAAGCAGTTAATGCATGACGTTTTGCTGCCACAATGGCGGAGCTCACGTGGGCTGAAGGGGCTGGATAATGTACTGGTTAAGGGCTCACAGGTGACCATGGCCCAAATCTCAGCTCTTACTGTTCAGGAAGCATCCACCTATTTAGTAGGAGACCTTTGGCAAGACTCCCTAACACTGCTAGTGCCTATAGAGCTTGCCCTAGTGGCTGCAGCTCTGATGCTTTGAGTCCGACAAAAGAAATGTGTGTTATAAGTGTTCTTTGTCTGTCTGGCTATTTTTATGCACCTAACTATATTTACATCTAAACTGAAATTATTTCATTATCTCATTGATCATTTCTAGTGGTAATGTTTCATGCTGTCATTCTGTTCAAATTAATCTGAATACAAAACTGATGAATTAAAAAAAATAATATATATCGGCAATATCTCTATTCCCAAAACTAACCTCCCTCTCCATGCCTAGCGCTCACCTCCCTCTCCACACCTAACGCCGAACATTAGCCTCCCTCTCCATGCCTTCCACCTACCTCCCTCTCCATGCCTTACACTTATCTCCCTCTCCAACTATAACTCCGAACAGTAATCTTCCTCTCCATGCCTGGCACTCACCTCTCTCTCCACACCTAACGCCTAACATTAGCCTCCCTCTACATGCCTAACTAGTATCCCTCGCTATGCCTTACACTTACCTCCCCTACACCCCTAACTCTGAACACTTATCTCCCTCTCCATGCCTAACACTAGCCCCCTCCCCGCTGCCTTAGCGACCCTTTGGGCTCAGCTATATTATAGCAAAACCCTGTTTCATATCCCCTCACTCTGAAGTCCCATCTCTGCCTCTATGTATGTTTAGCTACGCTGCACCAAAGATTCTGAAAAAAAGATTCTTGCTCAAAGTTTATGCTCCAAAACTATGTTGCTGCTATTAAAACCTTCATTGAAATACAGGATTTAAAAATAGTACAAAAGATGTAAAAGTACATCCTGCTTTATGCTAGTTTCATCTTGGGGCATTACATTTTTTTACAATCAGGACAAGCTAGAACCCCATAGGTGTTCAACCACCTACATCACCCACATTTCCTGTCCATGGTACCACCAATGTTCATGTGAAAGCCACAAAGCTCCCCAGAGATCCTAGGCAGGGGTGCAACTACAGCAGAGCAGCCCTGTGACTGCAGGGTGTCCAGAGCTGTAGTGGGCCCCAACTGCTACTTCACTTGCTCTGATAAAGGGGTCCATCCTTCAGATTAGGTGTTTTTGTGGCTCACTTATTATAGGTGTGAAGATTACGATGACCACACAATGACCATATGATGACACATTTTATGCCTCTTGCAAGCCGGTCCCCCTGGCTTTGAGGGTCACCAGGAGTAGGCAAGGGAAAGGTTGTGAACATTGGGCCCCAGCAAAGTTTTTCAGGGGGGGAAGGGGGCATGATTTTTAGTTATGCCCCTGGTCCTAGGGACAGAAAGTGAGGAAACATCTCAGCAATAGTGATAAACACTTCAATAATGACCTAACACATTTTCTCACCCCTTTTGGAAATATCAAAAAGTAAAATGAAAACCAAAATATAAAAATTAGACTTTAAATGCCCTCATAAAGCCAATAGGTTGTTGCCCAAGTTACAGGGAACCAACAGTTGTTGAATGTCCACCACATGGATACCCAACATATACAGTATCCTGGGTTGAGAGCTCAACGGATATTCCACTGAAGCCAGATTATCTAAACAAAAACTCCTATTCTGACAGAGCTCCCATCCCCAGGTGTAATTTACTGATAGAACCATACAGCCAACCCACCCTAACATACTGTAGACATTCTCTGATCTTAGAATGCCCAATAACATCCCTAACAAATTATATCTGAGTAAGAGCAGCCAATCAGAATCCTGGATCTGCACATCTACTGCATTTTTGCACCAATCCTTTCCTTGCACGTATTTTGATAAATATTGTGCCTGGACTATGTGTTGTATCTGCCACTTGCCAAAGTGTGAATACACAGGTTCTCCCAAAGATTGTCTGTTGTATTGTAGCAATATCTTTATGGTCATGCTCCGGATCTCTTCAAAAGTGTAATAGTGTGTTTTGCTCAAGGAAAATGTCATTGGCCCCTATTCAATTAACTTTTTCTTGAAGGTGATATTTGATACCTTGTCAAGAAAATGCCTAAGCTGCCAGCAAGCAAGAAAATGCTCAAAATAGTTTTTATAGTATTTTTTATCACCTACTTTTTGGTAATCTTTCAATCATATTGTATGTAGAAGATGAAAAGTTCTCCTGTGAGAAAACTCAGAAGAAAAAGTAACTTGAATAAGGGTCATTGAGTCAGTGGCGTAACTACAATTTATAGGGACTCCCAGCAAAATTAGATAGGGCCCCACCAATGTTCACAACCCCTTCCCTTGCCCCCTCTTGGTGCCCTTAAGAGCCTGGGGTAATAAAACGTGTGGCCATTATGATCTTCACAATTGTTACAAACACACCTGTGGTTTCAGGGGCTTCTCCCCTATAGCGTGATGGTTAAAGGGAACCAGAGATGAATAAGGGAAAAAGATTTTATACATAGCTGGGGCTTTCTCCAGCCCCGTCCGCTTGGATCACTCCCACAACGCCGTTCACCACAGCCCGCAGCTATGAGAACCGGGTCCCCGTCACTGATGTCATTGGAGCCAGACTATGCAGGAGAACGTACGTATTTCTCCAGGTACTACTGGAGAGATACCCAAACAGCGCACTTCTCTTACGCTAGACTGAGTCCGACTGATCGAAGTGCAGGGACCCGGTTCTTGTAGCTGCGGGCAGCGGAGGACGGCAGCGTGGGAGTGATCCAGGCAGATGGGGCTGGAGGAAGCCCCAGGTATGTATAAAAGCTTTAC